>NW_027526203.1:359186295-359385541 GCF_048455015.1 Haemaphysalis longicornis | reverse complement strand
AGGACCCTCCTATACGCAAACGGCAAAAGAACACGCACCCGTGATGCCTCGGAAGCTGCCGGCGCACTAGTGTTCTCGGAGTGCGCCCTGAGCCATGCGCGCGCGCACACACACAGTTCGTAGAAACGGTGACGAAGTTGGAAAGGAGGCGACCGGTGGGGAAGCGTGCGGCCTGCAGTCCAGTGGGACACAGGGAAGCCGCACTAACCCAACGTGTGTGTAGGCATCGGCAAAGGCGGCAAATGGGGGCCGGCCGGCTGTTTTGCAGACGCCCCAGGCATCGGCAACTTGCAAAGGAAGCGATTTCTTCGAAACACGTGCACATGGTTCGGCGACCATGGTAGCAGCCTCGACAAAAAACAGCTCCCCTCTTTGCGCCAGTTCTGCAGGGAGGCGATAACCATGCCGGCGTGTGCGCGTATGCGGTGTAACCCGCTTGCGCAGAAATCACTTGGCGGCACAGTGGTTTTTGGCGCCCCTCCCCCATTTCTGACGGTCGCAACACGTTTGCGAACTCGCACAAGTTGGATACTTAAAAAAATAAGAAGCTGAGGACCTCTTTGGGGGGGGGGGGGGGGGCGGTCGCTCCATTGGCCCTCCCCCCCCCCCCCCCCCCCTTGGGACCGCCACTGGTTTACCTTCACAGTATACCATCATTGTCTGCTTTATGATTCATAATTTTCATTTGAGAAAATCACAGCCTTTTGTCTCAAAACAGGTCTAAATTTATGACGGACTGTCACTCCCTTGCCTCTTTAATTTACCACCTGGAGCACGCCCTTTGTGGAATACGGGTGACTCCTCATCTACAGTGTATCCAGAAACTCTGCCGAATGTGTGTGCGTGGTACATCTTTAGGTGCAACCCGCCCTGGGGTACATTAGTGAACACTAAGTATCGTGAACGAACTTTAGCTATCTTCCCTCACCCTTCTCTCCTGTCCCACAACGGGCCTTTTGGTCTTTTATCTAAACTAGAGTAATCGATTCCATTGCGTTCGAGCAGTAAAGCATGAGCACTAGTGTGCTGATTCACCCGCTGCGTCTTCAGAAAACCTAAACGTTTCCTGTAAACCCGCCACAGCGATACAAGTTGTTTACTAGTGCGCCAATTCTCTGGGCAAAAGCAAAACTTTTATTGTAACGAAAAACTGGCACAAAAGTAAACTCAAGTGACGTTTACGAAATTCGCTGGCTAAATCACACTGAAGTGTCACGCAAGTGTCAACCGGGTCGTACGGGCCATCTCCACTAACGTGAAACCTGAAGGGGGGGGGGGGGGGGAGCATGCGTATTCTTGGTGCCTTGGCCTTTTTGCGAGATGAAACCGTTGGGGGACAGAGGTATACAGCTTTGCTGTAAAAGTCTCGTGTCTTTGAAGCACGCAGCGTTCTAGCGCGAGGCGTTGGAAAACGAGTGTCCCGGTGTGTTCTTTTAGTACGCGTTACGTTCTAGCGTGAGGCGCTTGAAAACGAGTGTCCTGGTGTTTTGGTTCCATGACTACATGAAATGATGACGACGACCGGATACGCCGACAGCCCGAGCCCCGAAGGGGCTTCACCCCGAAAAAAACCAACCGCAAGAAGCAGTTTGTAATGTTCCAGAATGAAGGCAGCATTACTTTCTGGCTGCGTCGCATTCTATGACGGCACACCATTTCTTCTCTCCGCCTCTTTATTAGCGATTCCCCTTGCGAAACGTCTCATGAATGATTAATTATGTATTGAATACAAAATTCAATGCTACTACTATAACCTGCTACTACAGTGACACATTACTGTGAATATATTAAAAAAAAAAAGAAATTGGCATTTTCCTTTTTCTCTTCTTTCCTTTTTTTATTTAGGGCAGGCTTTGACGAAATTGCGTGCTTTATGGGCGCTTGTTTGTAGGATGGGCAAATTCTCCATAGCTGCCTTTAAATAAGTGCTAACTGTCGACAACCCTATCACTCATAGGCTGGAAGTGCTATTGTACTCTTTCCGTTTACGTGTGGTAATTCCACCTGAAAACTGAACCACTAAGTTTGATTGCACCATTTCAGGTAAAATCAACAACTTAAAATGAAACCACTCGAAAGTACTTTGTCAACTTCATTTTCCATCCACTCTAGCAGACAGACCCCATTGACAAAGACGGCTTATAAATATACCGGACAGCCTTCCCCACAGGTATACGCACTGGCTTTTTTGCCCGTCCAAGACCCATATCCGGAGAAAGGCGGGACGAGCAGGCAAGAGAGAGAGAGGCGCGTCTTTGACACCTAGTCTTGGGCCGGATCACCGAAACATCGAAGAAAAATGAGCCCCGGTTTGAAATATTGCTCCAGCTTGAACTCGACAATGACCGCGACGCTGCGTGAGAGCTCGAGAGCGGGCGCGCGCGCGCCAGGAAATTTCAGCGGCGGCGTATATTATCACGCGCTGTCACCCCACACGCGCTCTCATACGCACACCCACACCAAATGCAAAGCACCCTTCGTCCGCAGTCATTCTTCAAACTGCCCGGCAGTCCCTCCTTATTTTTCGCCCCTCTATGTCGTTTCTCGCTTTACAGCCTTGAACAGCACCCGTGATATCTCTGTATATATATATATATATATATATATATATATATATATATATATATATATATATATATATATATATATATATATATATATATATATATATATATATATATATATATATATATATATATAAATATATAGCAGGAAAAACTCAAGAGGACGAACAGCCCGTGAAAGACGGCCGTATTCGGAAAAAGCGGCGCAGGCGCCTCCGTCATTCAGTCGTGAAATATGGACCGGGAGAGACGTCCTCGACAGCGGCGCCCATCGATCATGCGATTAAACCACAGCTCGCTGACGGGTAGCGCTTAATTTCAATTGAAAATGGATGGCCGCCCCGGCCTTGGCGCCGTCGCAGCCCGTCAAGAACGATGCGTGCTGCGGAGTCCTGCAGGTCCAGCTGTGTTCGCGCCATCGTCAGCGTCGCCGTTTCCATCGGCGGCTGCCGCGCACGCGTGGGCAGGCACGGTGGGCGACATGGACGGTGTTCGCGCTGCGCGCCTTAGCGCGCCGTGAAACGTCACAACTGTGTACCTGTGTATTTCCTTGGAGGTGTGGAGCTGGGCTGTAGTGGGCTGGCGGCAACGAAATTACAGTCGCACATGAGTACGGCCGGCCAAACATCGCTTAAAGCTTCGTCCATTAACATTTGGTTTCACCGTTCCAACATTATTAATCCGTTCCACATCAAATCCACTCAGCAGGTAGACAATTTGTGCAAAAAATGTTCCGCTTATTACAACTGAAGTCGCGCCCCAGGTAAACAGGTGAAACAAGGTTCCCGATACACCAAGCAATATATGCGCCTTCCTTACATTTTCCTTCCTTCCCGAACGGGCCTCCCGAAAACATGCCAGGGCTTTGTGATTAGTCTGGCTGCGCAATGCTGGAAGCACCACAAATTGGACATGAGCGAAAAGCCTAATCGACGACATTATACAAAGTAATCATGCAGCTGCAGTTGCAGAAGGATGTCAGTGACATAAGTGACACACCTTGTTAGGAATACACGCTATCGCCTATCGCACGACAGCTAATAATTTATTCTCAGACATGGACGGCTGTTGTTGTTTTAAATGCAGAGCATTTCAGTAACTCACGATGTCACCCGCGTTGGCGTCCGTAGTCCGCACGCTCACTGCGCATGCGCGTCGAGTCGAGGCGATAGCGAACTCTCTCGCGAGGGGCATTGGATTGGATTCGAACACTCTCTCGCGAGGGGCATTGGATTGGATTCGATTGGATTGGCTTGGATTGGATTGGATTGGATTGGCTTGGCTTCGATTGAATTGGATTTGGATTGGATTGGATTGGATTAAAGTGCATTGTGTTGGATTGTGTTGCGTCATAGCCGCGGCACGTTGCGTCATAGCCGCGGCTGACGCGCTGGGGCCGGCGCATGTGCAGTACTCTCTCTTCCGCGGTTTCCTCTCCTTCGGGCGCTCTGCGCATAACCGGTGTGCCGTTCTCCGGCGAAGCAACATCCGCGCTTCGCTCAAACACCTAGAGTCCACGCCGCTTTACAAGTACGCCAACGTCGTCGACTGGGGCCGGCTTACGCAGTCCCCTCAACGTATATCAGCGGCGGAGCGCGCGTTCGGAATTCAGTCAAGGGCGTCTTTGCTTGGCTTTCGCCTGACGTGACGCTTTGCTTGACTCGAGTACATGCGACGCATTTACTCGAGTTCCCCCAGTGGGAAGATGCGGGCGGCTTTTTTTGTTGTTGTTGTTGATGATGATGATTATGATGACAACGATGATGACGGCGACGATAATGATGGTGATGATGATGATGGTGGTAGTGATAATGATGGTGGTTGACGGAGGAAACTTGTCAGAGAGCTCCCATTCAAAATGAAAGAACGGTTCGCACGACATCTATCGAGCGAACTTTGCGGTATACACCCGTGATGCGGTCGCGGGTCACCCAGAACGAAAACGCCTACTTCGACAGGAATGCATATGCTTCGCACGGTTCCCAGACCTACGAAAGAGCAGTGGGGGAGTGAACTTGCCAGCTCTGACCCGAATGGCTGATAGAAATGGCGAAGACGGCGGGTAGAACCAACGGAGTCGTGGACTAAGGACCGCGCCCACCTACTAGCTCTTCAGTCGAATGAAATTTTTTCCTCCTCCTCCTCCTCGCACGGAGTAATGCGTCACTCTCTGCCGTTATCCTGCAGCTTGTATTGGCACAGTTGGCTCACGCTATGATGAGATCTCACCGGGGAAGTGCAGTGCACGAGGGAGCGGAGACTAAACTGGAACTTCTTTTGGAGTGCCGTCCTTCTGGCGCTATTGATCACGACTGGCCTTAAACTTCAGTTTATTGTTCAGAATAAATACGGCAAGAAATTTTCGGTGCTGAGACTTTTCGCGTTACACCCGAGAGCTGTTATTTTCGTTAACTACTACAAACGCAAGGGTGCAATCTCATTTTTGAATATATATAAACTAAACTATATGGTAGCTCCCATCATGCCACATCCCAAGGGCTAAGGAAATTGTCAGAGCATTTTTTTACGCTGCTGTACAAAAGATCGCAGCTTCGATCCCAGCGTTGTGTACTTCAATGGGCCTAAATAGAAAACCGCGACACTACAAAATTTAGGCGCGCATCAACGAGCTACAGGTGATAAAGCGAAGCTTTCTATTTCTCACTGATGGCGTTCGATGTCGCGCAAAACTCACTACCGCAAAGCCAACTTTATACAATGGATAATGATGACAATGATGATGAGTAAAGGCAAATCACGCGCCTCAAGAAAAAAAAAATGCTTCCCGTGGTCGGAAACGAGCCTGGGTCCCTCGCGTTATGAAGCTCACGTCTTTCCGACTGCGCTATTCTAACACTTTTTTGTTTTGTTTTCCCCATGGTATTTATTGCGCTACATGTCCATGTAGGAAACGATATTTACAACACATATTTACAACTATGTACACATATAAATTAGTTAATTACGTACACATACAAATGAGTTGATTGCAAGATGAAAAACAAACTTACTAAACACAATGAACAATTCTTTACACTTGGTTTAAAGCGAGGGCAACAGCGAACAAATAATGATGGGATACCAGTCAGGGCGAGAATCATTTTGGTCATAGACGTCTTTAAGATGAATGTTCATTTGTGGCAGAAGTGTGATCTGGAAGAAACCATAGGCTCAGCGTGCCTATCCGGCATTCCCGTTTTCCATAAACTATTCAGAGCGATTAGAAAAAAAAACAATCATATGGTACAGCACCATCTGCGGGTGATACGAGATACCGTATACCATGTGGAGTCAATTCAAAATCCTTCTTAAGAGTTCTTTGGAGGACATCCTAAAATAGTATGGCATCCTTACAATTTTATGAAGCAGTGCTCAATAGTCTCCGGTACATCGCACAGGCGACAGTTCACAGAACATACCCAGCTTTCTCGCTCAAAATTCCGACCTCTCAGGAACCTAGCAAAACCACTTCTGGAAAGTGACATTTGGCATACAGCAAGAAGTCAACGCGAATATGACTCTAAAATAACTTTCCAGTTTTCTGAACACTTTTTTGTGTAATTCGCTGTCAAGTCTTACTAACCCCATGCATTTGTATGAGATAGTTTCCATGACTCTGGTACTTAGTCGCGCAACGTGCAAGACTTCAAACTGTGCGCAAAGCAAGTTTTCACCCCCAGTATTAGCTGCGCGAAAATGTTTTACATTTCGCTAAATAACTACAGAGTAATCACTGTTGAAAGGACTGTCATGCATGCTGCAGATGAGACACAAAAATGTTCCCGCTGTGCAGCCACTTCTTAACAGGCAAAGTTTCGCTGTGCAGTTTGAAGAAGGTCCTTTTTGTTGAGGGAGAAAGCTGCAGTTTACGGACACGTAAGAGCACATCTTGCCCAGACAAGTTAGAATAAACGGTCGAAGCAATTTGGATTTTGAACTTTGCCTTTGACTCAGGTTGCATGGGAGGAAGCTTCGCGTTTTAACCATTTCTCTGTTAAGAAAGGGGTTTTGATTCTTTTCCGAAGCGATCGGTCGGTATAATGAATGATACGCCCACGAGTGGCACGGCCTGCCGGAACTCGCAATAACGAGGGACGGGTCAGAGCACGGGTTGAGGACATTGCTCCTGAAACGCCGCTCATCCAGTGCATTCAGGGACTTTCGGCGTGGATTCGCACTGCTTCTTCGGGACTTGACATTCTATCTATCTCACTCATTTCCTCAGATGAAAACGCCCGCGTGCGTAATCCTCGCCAAATCTCGGAAGATCACGGCTGGGTCGCTTTGTTCTTCCGCTCTCGCGTGCATCAACTCGCCAAAAGAGGCAGGAAGCACTTACGTAAACGAGCAAAGCTTTACCTGGGGCTCGACAAGGTGGGAAGAAAAAAAAAAGGGGGGGGGGGGTTGAGAGTAAGGGGTCTAATCGCTTACAAGAGCGCGCGCACGCGTTCAGCAATGTGCCGTGCGCCTATTTCGAGTACGCCCGCGTGTACGCCCGCTTATACTTGGCGCGCGTTTTTTCACGCCTGCATGAACAAAAATAACGAGTTCCCCGCAAATGTTGAAATTGGCGCGGTACGAGCGCACCTTGGCAGAAAAAAAAAAAAAAACAATGAAGAAGCTAGCTCGGAAACAGAGAGTCGAGCTAGCAAAGAGATCAGCTCTTAGAGTGAGTGGCGCTGTTAAGACCGAGAAATCGGCTCGGAGGCTGTTCCGCTTATTAATCTATTAAAAATCGCACCAGGTGTGCCCACGTTACCTCCTTCTTTGTTACTTTCAAGGTCTGCTATCGCTTCATTTCTAGCGCCCTTTCTCCTCATCCCGCACTTGGCACATCCCTCACATTTTGCCTATTGGCCTGAAGGGCTTCGAAAGGGGAACCTGGTCTTCTTGCCTGGGCAGGCGACTGGCATTTTAATCTTGCGCCGCGCAGTCGGCGCACATTTAAGGCTGTAAAGTTATTCCCCGTGCAACGAATCTGAGCTTATTACACGCCAGTTACTTACGTGTTATGAAACTGGGTCTGTGGCTACATATGTGACATTTGCCCTCATACGTAAACCCTGATCTTCAGAGCAGTTTAAACCTTAATTTGCGGCAGCAGTGTCGCCTGTCTTTTAAATGCAGAGCATTTCTTTAACTCACATGTAGCGTCCGATGTCCGTCCGCAACAGCTCAACGCGCAGGCGCGCCCTCTCCCCCACTCCTCCTCTCTTGCATCACGCTACCCTCCTCGCTCTCAACAACAGGTCCGCACCCCTCCCCCTACACTATATAAAAAAATAATACTTACCGGCGCCAGGTTTCGATCCCACGACCCTGCGGGCGGAACGCAAGGTACATGGTGCTCTACCCACTGCGCCACAAAGCCGACACAGAATGGAAGGCTACGAACGCGCCTTATATCCTTGACTCATTCAAACTACGTCAAGAAGCTGCTGATACAACGCATTCACTACCTGTGGGCGGAACGCGAGGTACATGGTGCTCTTCCCACTGCGCCACAAAACCGACACAGAATGAAAGGCTACGAACGCGCCTTAAAATTCTTGACTCATTCAAACTACGTCAAGAAGCTGCTGATACAACGCATTCACTACCACCAACTCCCCAAACACTAAACGTTAACGCAATACACCCACCCCCTATGCGACGCATTTACTCGAGTCCCCCTCGCGGGGAGATGGGCCCTTTTTTGTTCTCATTTCTATCCCTTCACCTTCATCAGGGGTAGCAAGGCCTGATATTATCGCAGCTGACATACCTCTGCAGTAGCAAGTATATCTAATTTATTGGCGCAAGAGCACCGATGGCCAAACAGCGCCAAAAAAACCACTGTTTGGTCAATCAACGACTGAAAAGGTTTGCTAAAATGTTTCTGATATGCTTGTGATGAGCTTAAAATTGGTTAGTCAGCGGGTGTATATGGCCCTTGGTATAAAACATAAAGATGGCTGGCTGTGAAGAGCGATAAAAATGGCATATTGCACGCAAAGAACTAGGAAACTCAGAAGCATCAACTCTTGCGCTGGCACGAGTAGTGAGGTTCCCAATCCATATAGAAAACCATCTGCTCCTCCCTCATTCCCAAAGGGGTCTGAGGACACACGTGGTAGGATATGCGACTTCAGGATCCAGTGTCGTTAAGGTAGGCCAAAAGACGTTTCAATGAGTACATTGGTTGATCGGCTAAAAACAGTGATGGTTGTAACGGAGTTCTAAAAGTAAATAGTTGAGGGAAATGTCGTCGTCGTAGTCGCTCCAACGCCCTGCATTCAATGAAAATGCGCAGCACAAGGAGTCGTTCACCACACCTGTGGCACACTGGTGGTCGTGTACCGTTCAAAATGTGCGAGCGCGTCTCGTGTATGTGGCCTATATTGTAAATCTGCATATGGATACCTCAGTTAACCTGCTTTGTTTTTCGGTTGTATATTGATCTATATGTGGTTTCATAATGTGTACTTTGTTTTGTGTTCTCAAAATCAAGATTTCCAAGATCAGTAGAGTGTGAGAAAGGTTCCTCAAAGGTTTGCCGCTGTGTGACCTGCGTCGCCCATGTCTACATTCGCGCCGCCTTCTCATGTCGGCGTTCCAAGAGCTTGCGTTTCCTCCGGCTCCTCGGGGCAGAGGACCCGTCGTAAAGACAAGTTGCCGTTCCCCGTTTTGAATTTCACCTCACTTCTGCCGTCGTAGTGGGGACGCCGCCTATAGTCCGGATTGATTGAAAATATCTTTATTCAAAAGAAAAGAAATACAGAGGGAGGAAAGAAGGTGGCTATCCTAATTCCAGGATTCCACTGACCTCCAACGCCGGTATGGCTCTCTCTACCAGCCATCGCCGGCAGGCAGCTGGGTCATCGCTGCGCAGGGTGGCCTCCCACTGCTCCATTGACGTGCTTGTGATCGGGTGTTTAGTTGTCGTGTACTGGCATGCCCATACCGTGTGGTAAGCGTCCGTCGTCTTTCGGCAGTGCGGGCAAAAAGAAGAATTTAGCGTGGGGTACCAGACGTGTAGTTTAGCCAGTGGGGGTAGTGTGTCTCTTCGTAATCTCCTGAGAGTGCGCTCTTCTTCTTTAGTGAGGCTTTTGTGCGGTAGCGGATATGTTCTTCTGTTAAGTCTCAATATGCTTAATTATTCGGTGAAAGTTACGGTCGTCCCCACGTCCAAGGATGGGGATAGTCCACAGAGACGCAATCTCCGCTGGTCATCCACCTTCGCAGAATGCAGCGGCTCATGAATGATTTTTATTGGCAAATAATTTGGGGGGGGGGGGGGGGAGAGGAGGAGAGGAGGGAGTCGGGGATGCTGGGAGTGGCGCTTCGCTGTTCGCGAAAGGGATCGCAGATAAGCTCGCCACCCCCAGAGTAAAACGGAGCGGTGGGCCCCGAATGTATGCTCCCGGCTAACTTCCAGCAGGGTGGTGTCTTCCTTTTGAAGGGGCCAAGGAGCTGCACTTTTCCCGGTTTCTTTCGGTTCACGCACGCGCACATCACCATGCCGAGGGTTGTCGCTCATTTATGATGCACGGCGCGTGCCGCTGCACGAGCAGGATAGGGCATTTTTAAAGACGCCAGTTTTTCTTGGACTTACTGGGGGGAGCTGGGGGGAGGGGGGGGGGCAAAAAACGGGCCATCTCTACTAACGTGAAATCCGGGGAGGAGGGACGCATGCAGTGTATAAGTGTAGGTCTCTCTCTTGCCACACGGCGCGCACTGATTGGGTGCCGGGGAAGCGCCGGTGGGAGGAGCAATCGCGCGCTTGCTGAGGCGGTGGCGTCCTCTCTTCCGTTGAACCGAATATAAGCAATTTGCATACCCCATCTGCCCCAGTTTGGGGAAGCGTGTGTCTCTGACACATCTGAACATTGATCGCTCTCACTCAGCCGATCTGCTCTGATGATGTCGACCGTACACAGTCGGCGCTCCCGCTGCACCTTTGGCCACACGGTCGAGAGAGAGAGAGAGAGAGAAACAACTTTCGCTGAGCCCATTTCAGGTGACGCTCGCAGGCGTCAGACGGGGTGGAACCCTAGTCACGAGTCCCATATGAGTCCAATAGCTCCTGGCCCCTGGACGCGAGCTCTTGCTGCGTCGACAGGTTTGGGCTGGACATCAAGATCTCCCATCGCTCGGGTAGGGGGGGAAGGGGAAGGGGGAGGGAAGGTAGAGGATTCTTGAGCTCAGTACACTCCGCCAGTATGTGCGGCAGGGTGCCTTCCGTCTTTTTGCAGAACGGGCAGATGGGGTCGTGTTCTGCCGGGAACATCTTGTTCAATAAAGCTGGGTGCGCCAGTGACCCCGCTTGTGCGCGGCGCACTGTTTGTTGCTTGCGGTCGAGTTGCTGGTGCGGCACGGGAAGCCTGCACCTGGCGCTCCTGTACAGCGTGGTAATCTCGCGGTAGCTCGTGACTGGGTGCGGTAGCTCCGACTCGTCCTCGGCCCGGTCTGCTAGTTCGCGGGCGTAGTGGTCGGCGAGGGCGTTGCCTTCCACTGTCGAGTGTGCCGGAACCTACACGAGCTCTACGTCTCGTCCCGGTGGGCTGCGCTTTGCGAGAATTGCCATGGCCGCGTGGGAGACGATCCCCTTGCGGTAGTTGCCGTAAGCCGTCTTGGAATCAGTGACGATCGTATGCACGTCTCCGTGCGTGAGGGCGAGAGCGATGGCCATCTCTTCTGCTTGGCTGGCATCTGTCGTCCGTAGCGACGCGCTGGTCACCAGCTTGTCGATGGTCGTGACGGCGGCCACTGCTTTGCTGCTGTGCTGGGGAAGTGAGGCGTCCACGTAGAGGACCCGGGGGTCTGCTTCCAGCTGTCGGTCGAGTGCCTGTGCCCGCGCGGCACGCATCTCGTCGTTCCTGCCGGCCTGCATATTTCGCGGCAGGGGCTTGGTCTTGAGCGCTTCCCTCCACGGCGGAGGTAGAGGGTGCTTGGGTGTCTGTGGTTCGATGGGCCAACCAATCTTCCGAAGGACTGCTCGGCCGTGCCCAGTCTGGCTCAGTCGCACTCTCTGGTTGGAACGATGAGCCTCTATGAGCTCGTCTACCGTATTATGTGCCCCCATGTCCAGCAGCTTCTGCGTAGACGAGTACTGGGGCAGGCCCATAGCCGTCTTGGTGGCTTTCCTTATGATCGCGGCCCTGTACCTCCAGCTAACGAAGGCGAACAGGAACACGCTAGACACGATCATAAGGAAAGCCACACGGTCGAGCGCTGCCCGTTCTAAATTGCTGCTTTTTCGGTGGCTCCTGGGTGTACAATCGGCACTTTCTCCTGTAGGCTTTTTTTTTGGGTAGTGGCAGGGGTCAACGCGAGCGCCGTGCAATGGCCGCTCCTCGCCGGGCAGAAATATTTATTCGTGACACATGTATACAGGATGGGTATGGAAAGACACGGGATGGCGTTAGCGCCTCCTTGAGCGTCCATGTTGCATCGAGAGGGCTGGATTGCCCCGCTAGAAGAAATGACTATTTACAAAATTATATCCTCTTTGGGGATTTCACACGACAGTCGCCACCCTGGAGGCACAAAAGTGTCTCATCTCCTCCAGGGTGCTTCACGCACACACACACATAGTTCTGTATACATTGTCACTCTGGTTGGTGTTTCGGGCACCTCACTTTTCGTTGGGATGACTCGTTTTCAATTCACTAACACGCGTGCCTCACACTTGCACAGCACGTGCACGGTTCGTCGGGATGAGTCGTTCACGGTTGATCCCCGGCACGCGTGCCGCGCACCACCAGATCCGTTCCCCGCAACCACACAACGCCGCTGAAGCACCACGACTGTTGGAAGGATTCCTGGTTGGTTAGGTCGAGCTGGCCTTGGAGGAAGAGTTTGGCTTTCCCGGACACATTATTCACCATGAGGATGATCGGTGCATGCTTCCCGCGGAACGAGTCAACGAAACACCTGTTCCGCCACAGTTCTTGCCGACCTAGAGCGGTGTACAGGAGCCGCAGTTTCTCACGTGCTCCTGCATTTCTATCTTGGTCGTTTTTGGGGTTCAGTGGGAGGTGAAGATTCGTGATCCACGACAGGCGTCGCCAGAAGGCCTTGGGGACTCTGCACTGGGCGAAGACGTGGTCGGTCGTCTCTGGCTGCCCGCAGTAAGTGCACCACCAGTCGCGCGTAATGCGCCACCTGGCTAGCCGGTCGCGGGTCGCCATGGCACTTGCCTCGATCTTCCACTGTAGCTCTCGTAGGTTCGGTGGCAACCACGGGGGACACGCTCTTTTCCACCGCTTCTCCGATCGGCGACGGGTAGTCGGTGGGCGTATGACGCCAAACGGCGTGGTGGGGAGCTTTTCTGATGCCTCAATGGGGGATAGTTCGCGTAGGTTTTCGTCTTGCAGATGTTGCCTGGCTTTTTTCAGGTAGGTTACCACGGTGGCTTGGTGGCGACCTGGAGTCTCGCTTTTGGCAACCTGGTTCCAGTTTATGTCCTCTATGTGCTTTCCTAGGGGGCCAATCCAGTACCGGAGGAGGGTGGCGGCTGGTTCGTCGTTCACTTCTAGAATGTCGAACATTGTTCTCAAAGCGAGCTGCCGGGCGGCAATGTACAGGTTCGGTACTGACAGTCCTCCCGTGTTCACGGTGCTGTGTAACTGTTCTCGAGGCACGCGTTCCCTGGGGCTTGCCCATATAAATCGGAAGAGGATTTTGTGGATTTTCTTGACCTGTTGTGGTGAAGGTAATTGTACGCGGGATAAGTGCCATGCTTTCGCGCAAAGTGTTGCTTTAACTACATGTACACGTTCGTGCATGGACATGTTGATTGTTGGTGTTTGATTTATAGCTTTTTCGATGTTGTCCCTTATGGTGTTCCAGTTCTCTTGGATTGGCCCGTGTTCATTGAACGTGACACCTAATATTTTTAGCCTGTCGTTGAGTGGAAGACCTAATATTGGTGGCTGTTGTCGGAAATGTCCAAGTGCCATAGTGTTCGATTTTCGGATGTTCAATTCTGCGCCCGAAAGACTCGCGTAACTCTGGAAACATTTCAGACCTTCCTTCACATCCACTTCATCTCGCGCATACAGTGTCACGTCGTCAGCGTATGCGAGTACCTTCAGGCAGGAGCTACCTGGAAGGGGAATTCCCCGGAAAACTCTATCCTGTTGTACTGCTCGCAAGTACGGGTCGATGGCGATAATGAAAAGTATGGGGGCAAGGGGGCACCCTTGTCGAACTCCTCTCTCGAGTTGAACAGGCTCTCCTAGTATACCGGCCATGCAGACCCTAGCCACATTTGCGGTGTAGGCTGTTTGAAGTACTGCGATTAATGTGCTCGGGATTTTATACTCTCTGAGAGTGGTGAAAAGGTACTCATGCTTGACCTTGTCATAGGCTTTTTTCTGGTCTAGTGATACTATGTACCCAGCTGCATTGCGCTTTGTGACGTAGCTTAGTATGTCACGGGTCGCGCTTAAATGGCTGTACATGTTTCGGTACGGCACGCTGCAATGCTGTGATCTGTCAATGATCGTTTCCAGCGCCGCCTGGATCCTTTTCGATATCAGTGACATTATGATTTTATAGTCAACATTTAGCAGAGAGATTGGCCGCCATGTACTTGGATCGTCTGCTCGAGAGTTGTCTTTCGGAATCGGGACTAAAAGACTCGATGTGAACGATTGGGGCCAGTTTCGGTCTGATGCTGCGTGGTGCACAAGTTTTGTGAAAAAGGCACGAAGTTGTGGCCAAAAAACTTTGTAAAAGGCCCATGGTAGGCCGTCTGGACCTGGGGATGAATCAGTGCGCGCTTTGTTAACAACATCGTCTAATTCGACTGTGCTAAAAGGTGCCTCTAACGCTTCGCGCAAGTCTGGGTCAACAGTCGGCACATCGCGCAAAAGATCGCCGAGGTTGCAGATTTGCTCGTCGTCGGTGGCTCGAGCAAATAATTCGCGATAATAGTCTGTGAACGCGTCGATATCTGTCATGTTGGCGATCGGCGCTTTCGGGCGCTGGTGAAAGTACTGATACGCGTTGGGGCCTCCCGTGGCGTTTATCTTGAAAGCTTTAAGTCTCGCGTCGAGCGACGTTTCCCGCATAAGTTCCGTGTGTTTTTGCTTTAAAATTGCAATCTCCTGTCCTACAAGGGCGGTTTTCTGTGGCGCGCGTTCCAAAATGCGTATTTTCGTCGCTACAGCGTTCATGTGTGCGGTGTGTTCGCGTGCGACGCGGCGTCCGCATTTTTTGAGCGTCTGTTTTAGGTTTTCTTTAATTGTCATCCAGGCGGCTAAAGTGGGTTCCGTTCTTGGTAGCTCGTTTTGGAGAAACTCTCCCACTTTCTCTTTCGTTTTTCCATCGATTAACAAGCTACTAGACAGGCGCCAAGGGCGATCCGTAACATCGGTCGAGGGGATGGCGATTTTCATTTTTAGGCACTGGTGATCCGATACCGGCGGTGCGTTTGGTCTAGGGTTTTCCACTGACGAAAAAGTTACGATGTCCGCTATATCGGGTGTTACGTAAAACCTGTCGATGCGGGAGCTAGCCGGACCCCTTTCCCACGTGGGGCCGTACGTTTGCCCGTGCAGTTTGACCCACACGTCCGCCATGTTGTAATTACTGATCAGCTTCCTTAGCTCTCTCGTGTACCACATTGGTCGCGGTGCCTGTATCGGGCTCTTTGCGTCTCGGGCAGAATTGAGGACATTGTTAAAATCTCCCCCTAGTATCACTGGCATATTGTGTGTCATGTACGCGTTAAGGTTTTCATAGAAAGGATTTTGTTCGCTCTCTTTAACGGGGGCGTAGATGTTTACTATGCGTAGGCTCGTGCCTTTTACTTTCAGGTCTAAGGTTAGTATTCTGCCGCAATAGTCTTGGTGGAAGAAATGCTTATGAAGCAAATCCTTTCTAAGGATTAAGATACCGGTGCCACAAAACTGACGCGTCGTAAGGCTGAAAAATCCATCTACTCCAAACTTTCTTTTCAGGTCGTAAACTTCTGCCGCTCTTGACAAGTTCGTTTCTTGTAACAATAAAATATCTATATTTTGACGGCGAGCGAAATGTATGACGTCATTCTGCTTACTTTCGTCTTTAAATCCCCGAACGTTAAGCGTTCCTATTCTAAGTAGCATGATTAGAAGGGTTGGAAGCGGAGCCTTCAGCTTACGTGTCTTCGTCATCGCTGAGCTGTTGAAGTTCTTTTTTCATCCTTTTTGTTTGGTGTGCGCGTCGAAGTTCGGCTCGCGCTACTTTCACTTCGCTGCTTGACACGGAAGAGTCCGAGTCCATGGCTTCGTCGTTCTTGCCATCGTCGGCCTTGGAATGGTGGAGTTGCTCCTCTTCTTCGTTGGTCTCCATAGAGGACTCATCTTCCACGATGACGAGGGGCTGAGGAGAGCTGCACGAGCTGCTCTCGCTGGGGTGTTCCGTTCCCGCGGGGGTTGCCTGCGGTGAATCGGTGGCTGTCACGTGTAGAGGAGGTGGGGACGCTTGCGCTTCGGGTTCGACCGGGTTAGCTTCTTTATGAGACGGTGCCGCAGGTTCCTCTGCTGACACCGTGCTTGAAGGGGGCGTGCTTCCGTCGTTCCCACCATCTTCTTCCATGGCGACGCTTCGCTGCCGTCGCTCGCGACCGGCGAGAACTTCAGCGAAGCTTCGTGGCTTGACGCAGTCAGCCGTGGCGTGGTCGCCTCGGCACCGCCTGCATTTTGCCGTGCAGCTTGCTGTTGTGTGGCCGAAGGTCGAGCACCGGTCGCAGAAATCTTCTTTGCAGTCTTTCCGGTAATGGCCTGCTTTTTTGCAACGGCTGCAGACTCGTAGCACTCCGGGGTAGTCACAAATGACGCGATGTTCTAGGACTCGGATAAAGTTTGGCACGGGCTTTTCCGGTTTCATCTCGATTTGAACGATGCGGTGGCCATTGCGGACTGTAGGACGGTCGACGGTGGCAGGCCGTTCGACTGCGACGACCTTGCCATAGGGCGCCATTGCCCTAAGGAGATGCTCGTCGGCAACGTACCCAGGGAGGGAGAGACAAGCCACGCGGGTGAGACGCGGCGCGAGGGCTTCAATGGCGACGGTCTTGCCGCAGATAGACAGGCCACCATGTCGCAATAGTTGCTCCATGGCGGCAGACGTGTAAACGGTACATTGGAACTTGACTCCTCCGTCCTGGGGGCTCGTCCTCAGTGATCACCGAGGCCCCCGTACCAGGTAAGTATGCCTTTCCTTGCTTCGACCGACCACCCCACCCGATCAGGCCTAACTTCAAGAGCCAGTGGGTATTTGAGTGTAACACAAATTATACAGCTTCTTCTTGTGCTTGATGATTGCTGAAGCGGACAGGGAGCGTTCCAAAAATCTTTAAATCATGTTACTTTATTTTGAACCGGTTTTATTCATTACACACGTTTCTTTAGTACGTGTTACGTTCTAGCGCGAGGCGTGTGAAAACGAGTGTCCCGGTGTTTTAGTACCGCGACTACTGGAGACGTCGACAGGAGTCGCCTACAGCCCGAGCCCCTCAGGTGCTTCGCCCCTAAAATAGGGTACACAGGACAGGCTTCTTGTCCGTCGTCTAGTAACGCTGTCTCAATTAAGGGCAGGGGACATAAGAAGGGCGTACGGTTGAGAGGGATGTGAGCGCTCTAGATACACTGCCTTCAGCTGAAACATTACTCGTCGGGCGCATCGCCGCGCTCTCGGCGTATACTTTTCCGAAGAAGATTGATTGATTATAATTGGTTGTGGGGTTTAACTCACCGACGATAAGTACACAGGCGATGAGGCGCGCCGTAGTGGAGGGTTCCGGATTAATTTTGACCACCTGGGACCTTTAAGGCGCGGGGAAAATCTCAAACACACGGGCGTTTTCGCTTTTCGCCTCCATCAGAAAAGCGGCCGCCGCGGCCTGGAATCGAACCCGCGTCCTTAGGCTCAGCAGCACAACGCCTTAGCCAAGAAGTGGATAAGCGTTACTAACTGCTAGCCGACGGATAAGGGCCAACGTTCCGATCAAAACAAAAGTATGCTATCTTTAAATGATGCCTTCCTTGTCGCACTGTTGATATCTACGAGTTTGAATCGTGTTCCCGTGAAACCCTAAATTCGCGAAATTACACTGCGGCAACTGACCGGGCATGGTTATGCGCAGTTTAAGCCTTTATGCCCCGCAACATTGCAACGGATGCACGGGCAGGGGGTAAAAGGGGGCAAAAATGGTCGCGGAACATCTGATCCAGGGGCTAACGTGGGAAAATACGCTCCCGCAAAATCACTCAACGTGCTCTTTTCTTTTTTGTTATAAAATCATGCTTCATAGAGTGGCGCTGTGTCTGCTGTCGGAACACATTTCTCTAAACCTATCTCTTCATGCTAGGCAATTTTTTAGGTGGTAAAGAGGACCACTCTCTTAACTAACGTATGTCCCTCCGTACCTATACCTATACCGACCAATAGACGGACGAAAGGATAGTCGTAAAAATTCATAAAAATTCGTAAGGGGTTACGATAGTCGTAACCCCCCCCCCTTCCCCCTGTCAGCCCCCATAAATTCGCCCTCGGCACAATTGTTTACGACCACAAAAAAAATGGCTGCGGGCCAAAATACAGCCGTTTGGCGGATGAGCTTCCGCCGAATGCGTAACGCTACGCAGCCGGCACTCCCAACTAAGAGAGAAAATGCAACCGCAGTGCATTATTTGACCCCTCCCGGTGGCTCAGGGGCTAAGGTGTTGTGCTGCTGAGCCAAAGGACTAGGGTTCGATCCCGGCCGCGGCGGCCGCTTTTCTGATGGAGGCGAAAGGCGAAAACGCCGGCGTGTTCGAGATTTCGGCGCACGTTAAAGATCCCCAGTTGGTCAAAATTAATCTAGAGCCCTCCACTACGGCGCTACTCATAGCCCGGATGTAGCTTCGGCGCGCAATAGCTTCACAATCTGAATTTGAATGAGCGAATCATTTGGCCAGTAAAAAAAAAAAAAAAATGGGGCAGCTTCGCACTAGTGGTGTGAAGACTGGGCAAACAGCGAAGCTTGCGGACCCACCTAGCTTATTTTTGCTTCGGCAAAGTGTATGCGTGGTTATGCTTCGAGACTAGGTCAAGTTTCGTGCGTGTTGTCGTCGTTATTCCCCCAAAGAGCAATGAACACTCTCTCATTAAAGTACAGTCAAACCTGGATATAACGAAGTTGTCAACAATTCGCGCAATTTTTCGTTACATGCAGGTTTCCACTTCAGGCTCGCGTGAATGAAGCAGAAATGAAACCAAAATTCTAGTGACTGGCAATGACGGTGAACTCGCCCTCCAAGAATTTATTTCGCAGTGAAAAACGGCGTGATTTGCACCTGCTGCTTTTCCACGAGCTTAGTCACTACACGGCACTCCAAAAAAGCAATCTCCCTCACCTCCGTATTCGCAAACGTAACTTCACTATCAGTTTTGCCTTTTGAGATTTTTCGGCGCCTTAACGTGTTTCAAGGACCAAACTTATGCTGAAAGGACGCCTTTTCGCGAACTTTACACTCTTTCCCGCACTCATAATTGGTGAGAGGGTGCCAGGCGGCTAATTTCTTCTTCCTCATCTGCGGAGACGGCATTTACAATTGCGAGCTTGTCTTAGAAAGACAAAACTTCTCGCTTTCTGGCAACAGAACTCCCCACCGACGAACCGACACCACAGAGAGCAGTGGCACGGCCATGGCAGTGAAGACGAGCGACTACACGCCGACGAGCAGGCCTAGCACCTAACCGACACCACACCCACACGTAGTAACGCACGGTAGTTTGCGGTGCGGACTAAATTCGCTAAATAAGTGCATTTCTCCAGTCGGTTTTTCAGAAAAAGTTAAAAAAAACAATGGCTCATCAGCGTAGAAAATTCGTTACATCAAGGTTAACCGTCGCAACACCTTCGTTACATAGAGGTCGCAAGCACACGGGTTTCGATGGGGCTGGCAATGGGGAATTAAAAAAACTTCGTTAAATGAAGGAATTCGTTGCATAGAGGTTCGTTATATCCAGGTTTAACTGTATGTACAATGTACGCGTGCCCATCGGCTTTGCGTTGAAGCTCCAAGAGTAGCAGAGTGTGCAGCGGGCTGAGCTTTTGCTCAAAATTTTTGAACTCGTTCGGTGGCCACAGTTCGACTTGTGTGGTCTGGCCCGTGGGACGCTAATTAAAAAGTTGGTTAACGTTATCGCTTCTCTGACCTTCTGGCTTCGTTCATTGTGGCATTAATTCTTCTCTTTGCACCGTCAAAACTGCACCACTCGTCGCAACAAGCCACAGAGCGAGCCACCACGCCATACGTTTCCAAAGCCGTGCTTGTACCAGTTGTATTGCGCCTCCAGCAGGTGCCGCCCGAGCGCGGCGAGTCAAAGCTACCGTGGTGTTGAAGCGCCCGATGACGTCACCGTTCGGCGAGGTTCTTCTGCGCACGTTCGCCGGCCCATTTCAACCACCAGCTTAGCTTAAACAGCATTGCTGTTAAAAAAGAACTGTGCACATGCGCGCCGAGGACCGCTGGCGCGACTCAAACCCCTCTTTCCCTCGACTTCCCGTCCCCAGCAGGTGCACTGACATAATGCACCATTACCGCCAAAGCCACCTTTTCTACTCCGCTCCTCACCCGTCCCTCAATACTAGCGACGCCTGCTCATGGTGCCCCACGACATACCCGCCCGACTGCCCGAAATGCCCCACACCCAATACCACCTATCACTTCTTGTCGGAAGTTTTATTTACTTTTAAAAATTACATAGTTCTAAGTGAAGTTGTAAATATTGTGGAATTCTCGTCTGCTGTCAATACATTCATGGACGTCGACGAGAGGGAAACGGACAGCTTTATGTTTGTCCACTAGAATAGAACTCTAGTTCGTCGAAGTTTCATTCATGTAATTAAGCGGGAAGTCTGCTCAATCGCAAATTACAAGCGGACGTGTTTTGCTTCGTGCACCCCTTGGACTACTACCCGATCAAAGCATATTGTCGCTCTTGTTGAGGCTCAGCACCACAGCTTTGCTGGGCATGCATTCTTTTTCAAAGAGTGCAAGGGCACTAAATTTTTTTCCTGCGTCGCTAGAGTGGCGCGTGCATAAAGCCATCGGACAAAACAATACTTGGCTGACCGGTACCCAGCCCTTGTGTTCGTCTCATTCCCCCGCCTTGTTCGTAGTGCCGTTTGTACACTTTTCATTAGCACTGACATAACCTAGTGCAGCTGGCGTGCGCTCAAGCGCAATGCGCATACATACAAGAGGGAAGAGAAATGTTCTTTGTTGGAAGATCTGACAGCCAGAACTTCTACCGGCGTCAAGCGCATTTGTATATAAACTGTTGACAAAATCTTTCTTGGCGGACGCAATGCGCACCTTTCTGCTGCATTGTTCAAAGTTCGGGTCAGCTGAATGAGCTGGCACTGTGCGCGCGGTTACGGCTGCCGCTCCCTGCAGCACTGAGAGTGCGTTCACCGTATAAGTTCATAATTCAGTTTCCAACAGCCGTGCATGTGCAACGGAAATCTGCCCTTCTGCGGAAGCACGGACGTGGGGCATCTAGAGCCGCATTACGCTACGCCATGACATTTCGGACTAAAGATAGCAAAAAGGAGGTAAGCATGTAAATGAAATGGTCGCGAAAGAATCAACTTGGCGACAATTTTCCCAGTTGGCACTTGAGGCAGATATTCGGTCACCCGTTCTGCTTCCGCACAATCGCGCATTGTATAAGCGGGCGCCATTTCGAGGTGTCGAGCGCATCGGCAGCAGTGTGCTGTCGATGGGGGCTTCTTGGCGCACAGAGAAGCATACATCTGTTCCTGTCCCCACTTCCGCGGAGGGGGACGCGTCAAGTTTGAGCAGCGTTTTCGTAGAGCAGGCGTCCTAAGTGCAGCGCCCCTCGCTCCCCAATTTCCCCGCACGAGCAGCGGTGAAGCACTTCCGCCAAGAACTGCCAGCGGCCTGGCCTCATATTTTATGCGCGCATTTGGAAGGCGAAAAAGAGTGAGACGAGATCGAAACCTCGGAAGGAGTTGTCGGGCTGTTAAAGTGGCTGTCGGCTGAATGTCAGATCCGATATCGCAGCGCCGGCTGTCGCAGCCCGCCAATGACGTGGCGGAGAGGGAAGAAAAGTAGCGGGCAACGCCGTGACGTGCGCCGCCGCCGCTGCGGGATGGAGGAACCGCGGCGATATTCGGCCGATGCAGGAAATCGTTCTCCGGTGCGCGCACTGACAGGCGCTCCATGCCCGACTGGCGCGGAACACGCTTGTCAAAGTTGTCACTTCCAGTCGACGTCCGCGCGGCTCGTCAAGCCCGAGAGCCGCCGCCGCGAGTGCGACGCACGCACAACGATCGCGTGCAGCGTGCCAACGGCGCTGTCGCGTCGCGCGCGATGATGACACGGAAGTAACCGCACGAACGAAGGCCGGAGGCCACATCCGTCGTGAAATTATTCCGCGCGTCTTTCTCGGCACCTTCAGTTCCGGCGATCTGGGAAATGGACGAGTTGACCAGTGCGGGTGCAAGCACGCCTCCCGGAACGCGTTCTCAGCTGGGACGTGTACACTAGAATCAGGTTTCGTAGCTTATTTAGTGGCTCTAGTGTACACCGTGCACTGGGCGTCTCCACAGCCGATGCAGGGGCTCCGAAATATTATTCGCAATGCCGTGCGTACAGTGTAATTTATTTATTTACAGATCGATACTGCTGTCTCAGTTTCTGAGACACCGCGGGAGTGAGTACAGATGTTCAGCCCAAAGAATAAGTACAATACAACGAAACACATGATTGCGTAACTCTTTTTCAAATTGCTCAGCACCCAGTCTGCGCAGACACCCATCAAGTTCATTCCATGAATCCACCATCAGTGGAAAAAAGGCAAAATTAAAACGGTCACGATTCTACCTGAATGGCCCAATATTCAAGGGATCAGATCGTCGAGTACAGCGTGCAGAAGGGGCAACTCGTGTGAACTATCTTATGCAGGAGGATGACACGGTCACAAGTGTATTTTCCCTTATTAGCCTACAAGCTTTCCCCTATTAACTTTCCCGGTACAATAACATTCCTTGTCTAGGGGGTCACGTCCACCTTGTTAAAACGCAGCACCTAAGCAGTACATTACGAGCTTTGACCTCATCTCGAGGTTAGGTCGCTTTCGTGACTGCATCTATAAACCCCACTAGTGAGATTGAAGACTGGTCAGGCAAGCTTCCCTCAACACCAACCTCCCCTCCCACCTCGACCTCACCCCAGCTATAACTTACCTGAACCTCAAGCACGTAAAGAAGTTGTATTCACCAATTAAGCTTATACTAAGCTTTATTCGAAGGCCTAATGCTATTCACACATGTTTAACTGGTATCATACTGGTATCATACATTAGGTGGTAACAATCTACCAGGGGAAAAAGTTGACAACGTGACGAGGTTTTGACCTCGCAAAGTACCTGAGACGAATTTGAACCTCACCATATGAGATTCCAGTTTCATTGCCATTTACGTTAAACTGAGGTTAGAGATCAGTGGATTACTTTTAAGTGCGAATGCACTTCTTAAGCGACCCTGAACCTGCGTCCACCGGCGATGTCCGCGCTCGTGCGAATGCACATGGCACATACCCACGTGGGGGATTGGCCAGGAATCTCCTCGTCTTCCATGGCAACGGGGGGAGATGGGCGCGCGCTGCCTGGCCGCTGACATGGCACGTACCCACGTGGGGGATTGGCCAAGAATCGGGCGTGAGAAGGGCTAATGCACCTGCTTAAAGGAGTACTGACACGAAATTTCAAAGCTGAGATCCGCTCTAGCAATCAAGTACAACGACAACACAAATAGGTGTCTGTGAATAAATGCATCTTTCTTTCTTTGGTTTTGTGTGTGTGTGTGTGATCTCTCTTTCACGAACATTACCGAACCACGCAAATTCAACTCGTGCATTCGCACTTTCACATTCTTCCCCTCGGGGAAATGCGGGGAATTTTTTTGCATGGACACTTTTTCAAGTTTCGCTTTTTATTGCCCTGACGAATTCAGATACGTTTTTAGCAAACTAAATTTTTTTGAAAACGTATCGATTCTTCAGGCACGAAATGTTTTTGTAGCTATAAGCTTTAAATTATGAATTTTTGAGCTTCAAACACCATATTATTATTTATACATTCCTTGCAGTCATTACTTACAGCTGTCATTCCCATTTGGCAAATACTTTCCAGTTAAACAATCCTGTCAAGCTGTAGAACGCTCAAAACATTTTCAACCATTTATTACAGTAAAAATATAAAATACATCTGCAGCTGCTACTTCCAGAGGACGGCAAATGACCTCAGTAGCTTTAAACTCGACTCAAACCGTAAGTTTTCGCGACCTTATTTCAACGTCAACTTCACCAGTGAGGTTGAGGGCCACAGTTGAGGTAACATAGAGCTTAGCTCAATGTTAGTTGCAGACTATAGATTTCACCTTCTACCTTCAGGCTCACCTAAAGTTCCACCTCACCTTAACCTCAAGAGCATAACTTAGTTGACTTCGCAGCAGAGTGTCTCTCGCAATGTCTTAAGGCCGGCTGCTTTCCGTAGGACTGCAACTGAGTATGCAATAAGATGCATGGTCGCGTTCCAAACGTGTCTCTTACACGACAAAAGCTTCTGTGGCGTACATACGAAACACGTCTTGGCCAGACCCTGTAAATAACTGAAATCATCTATGCACATCATCATCGTCATAATAATAATAATAATCAATCAATCAATCATGTTTATTTACGTGCCCAGGAACAGCCAGAGGCCTGAGTGCTGGCGCACGGATGGTTACATGAAAACAAAATACAAGAAACATATTGCAAGAAACAAACAAGCGACAAGACACACACAAATTGAAGTAGCGAAAATTACAGAAATAAAGCACAGGCGGAGCCTAGGTACAGGTAAAAAAGAAAAAAGAAGATGCCTTTATGGCTCAGCTTCTTGTAATGAATACACAAGCAGAGAACAAAGTTTGACAGTAAGACGACAAATACAATGACAAGAGTATAGAAACAAATGATAAGACAAGCATGATAAGTAAACAGTTTGAAAAATAGGCAACTATACTGGTTAAACAGAACCGCAGAGAAACCAAATTTCAGCAATAAAAAAAATAATAATAATCAATCATGCTTATTTACGTGCCCAGGAATAGCCAGAGGCCTGAGGGCTGGCGCACGGATAGTTACGTAATAACAAAATACAAGAAACATATTGCAAGAACAAACAAGCGACAAGACACACACAAATTGAAGTAGTGAAAATGACAGAAATAAAGCACAGTGTTGCCATCGCTGGGCATCAGACATCCGCTAAAAAGCAATGAGAAATCCGCCAGATTCCGCTAGATTCTAAAACATATCCGCTAAATTTCCCGCTAGGGCCTATTTTATTCTAGGGCCTATAATAACTGTGCAATTTTGTATGATAAACACCTTTATCATTCTTAAAAGCTTCCCAAAACTACGAGAGCTGAAATATTATATAAAAGAGTCTTCCAAGGAGTCTAACAGAACACTTCAGGTTTCAGTGCTGCGGTGGTCGTCATTGGTCAACCTCGTCACAGAAGAGGCTAAAAGTTATAAATGTTCACAGTGATGACAAAAAAAGAACTCACGGGTCAACGAAAAACACATGAAGGTCTTCGTCGCCGCTGTCGTCGTCTGACACCATCTCCACAGGACCGCTGGTACTTGTTGAGGGACCAGAAAGGTGACTTGGTTGCACATACGTTGCAGATGTCCCGAGTGCACTAACAACTGCTGCGGAAAGTTCGCAATCAAAACAACTTTTCTGGTGTCACTTCAGTCCTGCTTTTACGACGAGGATGGAGTTTGTTGTTTCAGGCTTCGGCTTGTTCCTCATTTCGGATTTTACTATGTTAAGCTGACTAAACCTCATCTCTACTTCGGCAGCACGAGCATCGACATGGCGAATCCGGCCAGCTCGGCGAACGGGTTTTCGCCGCAGGCGTCCTTATAGGAGTGAACTTCACACCAGAACGACTGCGTGAACGATATTTGCTTCCAGTCCAGGAAGGTGATTTTGCTCCACTGGTTTTGAATTTTCCCGATCATTCTCAGAGCCGTTTTGAAACCTCACGGATTTGTTTTTCTGAGATAGGTGAAGCAAGTGAACAGGAGCCCTCCTAACCTCGGAAGTTAAGCAATTTCTGCATTTTAGAGGACACGAAAATTGTTTCTTGCAGGGCGATTTTGAATCGGTGCACTGCGTGAGGTATCCGCCGGAAATCCGCTATGTATGAAAATGGCCCGTCAAAAAATCCACTAGCCGCTAGACTAATTTTTTCCCCGCCAGAATAAAATGAAATCCGCCAGATTTAGCGGAATTGGCATCACTGATAAAGAGGCGGAACCTGGGTACAGGTAAAAAGATAAAAAAAGAAGATGCCTATATTGCTCTGCCTGTCGTAAAGGTCACACGACAGGCAGAGCAACAAAGTTTGACAGTAATACAACAAAAACAACGGCAAGAGAGTAGAGACAAATAATAAGACGAACAAATGACAGTAAACAGTTTGAAAAATAGGCAACTATCAGTTGATTAGACACAAACGCAGAGAAACCAAATTCCAGAAAAAAAAAACGAACGACAGAGATATCATAGATGTTTAACATACTGTATTCAACAGCGCAAACGAACGACAGAGATATCATAGATGTTTAACATACTGTATTCAACAACGCAGTACGGCAAATTGTAAAGGATTTTTGGAAGATCTCAAGGCGTTCAAAGAAGCGGTTGTAACAATTCTGTATTCTGTGCACAGGAGAATGATTGGAGTTGCGCGCAGCGGTCAAGAAAGGGCGATGCGACCTGGTGGGCCTTTGTGGAACACTAAAGTCTAAACAGTTAAGCAGGTCTGCGCAAGAAAGGTCACCATGAACAATTTTGTGAAGAAATGCAAGATCTGCACGCATACGTCTGCAGTTCAAGGAAGGAATGGAAGGAACTATGGGTAAGTCAGAATCAGGATGAAAACTGCGATTGTGATGACGGTGCTTAAATATGGACAAAAACTTCTTCTGCACATGTTCTATTAGTTCACTATTAGATTTGGAGATGCCGTTCCAAGCAACAGAAGCATATTCTAACTGAGGGATACGTATTGCATTGTATAGCATTAGAAATGGATCTGGGGAAGAGAATTCCTTTGTAATCCGACACACATTTCCAAGACTTCGGAGCGCTCGCCGGGTGATGAGCCTAATATGAGGAGAAAAAGAGAGGGTACTGTCGAAAAGAACCCCGAGGTCCCTAATCTCCTCAACCCTTTGCAAAGGAGCTCCCTCTATACTGTAGAAAAACAGTAGACGACGGGTTTTCCGGCTGTACGTGACAATCTTTGTTTTACCGGGGTTTAAGATTAGACAGTTTTTGCTGCACCAGACCGATAATTCCGACACATCCCTCTGTAATGCATAGCAGTCCTGAACGCCGCTAGTGTGCCTAAATAGTTTGACATCATCAGCATAGAGAAGAAAATAATAATAATAATAATAATAATAATAATAATAATAATAATAATAATAATAATAATAATAATAATAATAATAATAATAATAATAATAATAATCTTCATCATCATTACCGCCACATCATCTGTCACAGCAAGCCACGCACAGGCTGCATCGCCAGTCTCTATACTATAGTCTGAAGTTAATTAGAAGTTTTATTCGTAGATACAATGCCCTCCACATATTGTGAATTTAACCTAGGGTTCTAACATTTAACTGGGATAATTAAGGCTAACTACTAAGGGTATTACCCCCAAAATATACTATCCCCAGGATTGAGGGACACGCGCCGCGGAAACCTGACTGCGCCCCTCTCCCGGCGCTTCGCCCGTCCGGGGCGTAACTGAATGGGGCAGAAAAAAGAAACGGCCGCCGTTTAATAACGAAGACAGCTAGAAAAATCGACTCCGGGATATCCGTAGCACGGCTCTAGCGGCATGCCGTGGCAAAATATTGGGCTTGTACGACTAACTCACGAGGTTCCCGGGCCGTCTAAAATTTTTCTGCTGCGGCCTATGAGAACAGGCTGGATTTCAGGTCGTTCCGCACTAGTTAACACAAAATTGTGGCGCTCAGAAAACAGATAGAAAAAACGACTCCCGGGTTTGAGTACTTCAGGTTGTGGGCTACAAACCTGTTATTGTAGATTTTTTGCAACGTTGTTTGTGTAGGTTCCCTGCAACACTTTTCATGCCCGGGGTGAGGCGTATCGCCACAAACTTCGAAAAACTGACGCTACGTGGCGCCCCCGTCCCCCTCCTTTTTCCTGGAAGGAGTGGAGAGGAGGACCGTCTCCACCCGAACACTCGCCTCTCCTCAGCGGAACCAGGGAGGGTTCCCATCTGTTGTCGCTGAGAGTAACAAAGAGGCAGTCGGTAGTGTGCACGAGGACGAACAAGGCCTGCTCTCCTGGTTTATCCCAAGGAAGTGGGGGAGATAATTGCTGCCACTAAAAAGGTTTGGCTGACTTGACTGTCCCCCCTCCTCATTTTTAGATTGGGCAGAGCAAACAAAGCGTGCTCCCCTGGTTTTTTCGCGCGCGGGGGGGGGGGGGTGAGAGGGGGGGGGGGGGGAGACTTTCCAGCACAAGAACTGTGCCTGAAGGACCCACGACGTGTCCACACGCGCTACTGTGTACAGTTTTTGCTTCTTCGTTTTCTTTCTTTTTTCTGAGGTGGCAAATAACGCTATGTTAGTACGGTGTCAAATGTGAAAATAAGTTTTCCGCACGGTTTCCTGCAGTGATGCGTTAAATGGTGTAAAACGTATATGTTTGCGCGCAGGTATGCCATTTTGTCTTTTTTTACATACGGATTAGTATGAATGTATTTGTAATCTGTTGAGCGTTTTCTCTTCTTTTGCTGTATTGTGTTTTTCTTATGTATACAGGTAATCATGCCGTCCTTGTTACTGTATATATCTATTCCCACACATGCCTAAGGCCTGGCACTCAGGCTGGAAGTATGAAAAGTAAATAAATAAAAATAAAGCACTATCTTCAAGTTTCTGAGACTGAAATTATGGCGCAAGGGGGGTTGCCAAGAGCTGAACGAGCGCCGCTTTTTTAACGCTATTATATCGAAGCGGCGTCCGTTTTATCAAAAATCGTTTTCTCGAATGCCGGTTTATAGATTCACCAATGTTCGTTGGTTTTTTTCGTTTAAATTGTTATTTTATTCAATTTATGTACCATTCATCCCAATGCTATTTAAACGCTTTTTACCAGAGGGAATATATTAATTAGAGGTGTGTTCAAGTTTAATTAATTGTTTTTCATCCTTTTGAAAAATTCCCAGTATATTGCCGTAGTTTCGCAGTTTTTTTCCCGCAGCTTTTTGTTCAATATTTGTTGCCTTTAAGCTTTGCGAATTTTCTCATTCTTGTCTGCGCTCTAGAGAATGTGTTTGATATTTTGTTAATTGTAAATATTAAAATTGTGGCCGCGCTCCACTGCTTCCAAGGCGCTTCCATCAGAACAGCACCAGTTAAAAACTGATATGCGTTAAAAACGGTTATAAAAAGTATAAACGACGCCGTAAGAAGCATGCATATACGTGAAAAAGTCAATGGCGCTTAACCGAAATGGAAGCAATTATACATTTACAGCACACTGTTACAGTTAAAGTGTCGTGAATTATACGAACGCAATGGTAGTGCTGCACCTGAAATTAACCCCAATGTTGAGCATTGATGTTTGGGATTCCAAGTTACTACTATTTAGACGCCTATGAACGGCCCATTTTAGACGGGTCTAGGACATTTCGATGTACTGGAACATTTCAATGCGGGATGTTACGGTGCAAGCATTCCGGTGCACCGACATTTTCGTACGCCAACTTTTCTGCGAACGGATTTGTGTGCTTATTTGTGTGAAACTTTCGGCAACTTATTATTTGCGTAGGTATTAGGTTATGGATGACTGTCTACGCACTGATTGCATCGTTTGTGTTTATGCTTTGAAAGTTTTCGGTCAGAATTTGAGATTTTTTAGAGCTTTATTTAATAACTCCTTTAGGCAATACCAATTATTATGTATCTTATTTTTTTCTAGGGGCGCGGGCGAGGGTTCAGAAAGTCACAAAAAGAGCAGCTTCTTGCCGCCTTGTATGGCGCCTTGCATCTGCGCAAAAAGAGATATTTAACGATGTTACGGCACATATAATGTTACACTGACGTCGAAAGGGACAAATTATGCAGCTCTTAAAGCTTTATGCTGTCGTTCATGAAACTTTGTGTAAATGAGCTGAGAAACGGTTTTCATTAAGACTTGTAACAAATAAAACTTGCTCAAACGTAGGCACTTCCAAAAAAAGACGTTTATTGCTAAGCTTGCGCACCAAGCTTCTGAACTGTGCCTTTTCTGTGCACCCTTCGGTGCCACACACAATAATTGCAGCTCTCTTTCCTAGGTGTAAATTCCGAGGACACCTAAGCACTTTTTATGATACAGTGATGGAGAAAGCATTAGTGTCCAGTTGCCGAACGTGCACTCTCAATCGTCCTTTTTTCTTTTCTGTCTGTCTATCTGTCCGTCTGTCACTCGATTCAGCCGCTGGGCCAAACATGAAACAATGAGTATATATAGGAGTATATATACAAGGAGTATATATAGGCAAAACCGTCCAAAGCTACTGAACCTGGCGGAGTGCATATATTTCTACGTGTCAATATTGTTCAGAAGAAAAACTTGGCCGCGTATCTGCTCGCTTCGCTGCAAATGTCGTCGAAAGGCGATAGTCTTCTGCAGCCCCTGCCGTCTCATACATTCTCCTCCCCCCTCTCTCACTCCTCGCGCGTCTGACGCGATGGAGGTTAGCTAAATTAAATCCACTTTTCCCGCGCTGCAGAGCTCGCACGCCATCTGTTGGAACCTTTGCTACTGTTCGGCTTAGGGTTGCGCTCGAGCTCGAGGCTCGGGCGCCAGCTTCTTTTCGTATTTTTTGGTCAAACCATTGTTTTAACGCCTCTTTTTTAAATTGCTATCGTGAAAACCAAGGCCATGTCTATGCTTATTTAAAAGAACGCGCGTAATCCCGGTTATGTGCTTACATTTTGCCTCAAATGTACCTGGGGTTTCCTTCGCGCCATATTATTGGGACATGTATGACAAATCTTGGCAGTTTTAGAAGTTTGGAACGGTTTTGCGTATATAAGCGTCTTGTTTAATAATATTTATAACTTTTGAACCGGTGGCTGAATCGGTGCCGTCCACCGGGCGGGCGCCCTAACATCTGCGCTTCATGCTCGCCAAATAAAGATATATCAATCAATCAATCGCGTTTAAGTAGCCCAAGAAAGTCTATCGTCTTTAAAAAAGCATTAGGCATAATTGAGGCAAAACATTAGTGCATAACTGGCCGCAGCAGCGTTCTTTTATTCAAAAATAGACGTGCGATTGGTTTTAATAAAAATGCGGTAAAAGACGGTGTCAAAAACAGGCCAGATAAAAGTAAATATAATAAAAGAAAGATGTCTCCTCAAGAGTGAGAGAGAGAAACCTTTATTTGGGGCAAGGCTGGCCCTAGGCCTGTTGGGGGAATAGGATCAAAGGAATGGGTAAGGAAGGGGAGCAGACCGGCCGTTCTATACAGCTCGTGCTAGACCGCTTGTGACTGCGAATACAGCAATCTTGTGAAGGATGGAGTGCCCACGGAGCCCACGGAGTGAGGGTCTATGGCTATCGCGGGATCGTTGGTGGGGGCAGAGAAATTTCTATAGCGAGTTAATTTGGGGCAAAACCAAATGAGGCGGTGCAGATCAGCTTTGGTTAGGGAGTGGCACTTGTTCACGAATACCTCAGCAGCTCTTGGAAGCGTAGGTAGAGAGAAATTTCTATAGCGAGTTAATTTGGGGCAAAACCAAATGAGTGAAAACCAAGCCAGGAACCCAGGCGGGGTGAGGTTTTTGAGGCGCTGTTCCAAGAACAATTGAAAGAAAAGGTCCCAACAGGTGGCGCGCAAACCAAGAAAACGAGGGAAAATTGAATCTAATTCATCAAACTTCAATTGCATTAATTATGGGGGAGGCAGGGGGAGAAGAACAGCGTGAGGGGGAGAGGGGAGGATGTTACGAGGCGGGGGCGGCCGAAGGCTATGGTATACATTTGCAGCGAAGCAACCAGATACGCAGCCAATTTCTTATCTTCTCCTCGTGACTATGACTCGGCACATACCCGGGGAACGTACTGTAAATAAAAATACTACTTACAGTATGGTAGCATACCCCATTTCAGGTAGTATGACGGACAGGGCGTTTCACGTAAGAGCGCTAGTCCAAGAATATTGTTCACTGATCATGTCGCACACTAGCCGGTGGTTGGGGCGGGGAGTATTAAAATATTTTAGTGTACGTCTAAAAGAACAGAAGAACCTACCCGCAATCAGTAGCACCTTTCTCTTCTTGAGCAAAGCTGCCTCAGGGGCTAGCGCGTGCAAGTCGATCCAGCACGTGCTCTTTTCAGAAGCGTTCTCGTCGGGCCGGCGTGCGTCTTTTTTAGCTTTGGAGGCACCGGAAAGCCCGTTGAGCGGACGCGTCCCACGCAATAGAAAACATTCATAACGTGTTTTTCTTTTACTTGCCGAAGACTTGCATATGCTCATCTGCTTGTTTTGGCACTGTCGCGTTAATTGCGTATATCTTTGTTTTCCGTTACTCATAATGTTAGTATACTTGCACCTCAACCTTAACGCAAAGTAGGTAAGTGTTGAGGCATTTGATTTTTGGTTTTTTATGAACCTCGAAATAATAGATTATGATCTTGCTCTACCGCTTGTGCTTTGCAACAATAACGCAAAATGTTTTTGTGCTGCAAATTATTTGTCAATGCAGATATTAGCATAGGAAAAATAATTTTCCTGAATTCGGGTGTGAATGTTCGCGCGTAGAAATTAAAAGCGAGCAGAAAAAGAAAAGCTCGTTTCGTTTAATTGCATGCGTCTTCAAAAGACGCCCACATATCAGACACCTGATTAATTCTAATGTACGAATCAATGTACCAACGCAATTTGTGCAAGTTGTTCAACAGCAAAAAAAAAAAAGTTCGGGATGTGCCAAGTGCGAACAAGTATCATGCAAGCGGAAGGAAATAAAAATGCCCTGTGACAAATTGAACAGATGACCCCTTAATGTCGAAAAGGTGACCCATGGGACCTGAAAGGCTTTCGGAACCGACGTCCCCCAACAACACGTTTCATTCCGTGAAATAGCCAGGACACCGGGCTGGTCGAGCGGCGCGGTGAGCAGACGATGCGTCCGTAGCAGACGACAAGACGACACTGGCAAAAGTTAACTCATTAGCGACGCTGCAGTTGACCCGAGCCTGCTCGATACGTACTAACGCACATTGTTTCACAAGTCGAAAGAAAATTTTACCCAGCTCTTTCCTTCGAGTGAGAAATGCGGCACGAGCGCCACGAAAAAAGCAGGCGTCCGAGCGGGGCGAGCCCTCCCCGTCCACACGGGTAGGGTGCCTCGATGCGCGCCCGCAGAGCGGGGGCGCATCGAGGCACCCTTCACACGGGGGAACCGCAGCCCATGCGGGGTCGTTTTGTGAGGGCTCCCCTCTTGTTTTTTTTTTTTTTTTCCTTCCTGGTTCGGCGAATTTCAAAGGCGAAAAGCTGGCCTGTTTGGGAAACCGTCGCGAGCGGCTAGACCCTGTGTGAAGGCCCTGCTTCTCGCACCGCGGGGGAGAGAACAAGAGAGAAGGAATTGTGTCTTCAGGTCGCGACGCCACGTGGTGTCAGTTTTTCGAAACTCGACGCCGTGTCCCGAAATCCTGGCCATGGGGCAAAATTGTTCGCATGCTTTTCCCGGTATTGTAGAGGTTCAAGAGCGCTGTTTGACTGATAAAAACTTTCCGTCGATTTGAAACCATAGCGACATCAAGGTTAAGGAAACTATATATATGTACAAGTGTTAGAAGTGTGCAAATATCAAATTTAGGACTGCGAACCGAATGTGAATAGTAAAAACTGACTGCGAATGAAATTGAATGTTTCAAATACGAATATCTTTATCATAGAGGTTTTAAAATATAGCTACAAAAAATACATTTTAAGAAGTCAAAGCTTGACGCATCTGGATGTTCATGTGCTAGAGCTTGATAAGAAAATGGTACAAAAAAATTAGCGCAGCTTGCATTAGCGCTGCAATGCTAGAGAAACAGCAGAGCTGGCGGCCCCTCTCCCTTCGTCAGAGACCCGGCTGTTGCAACTTGCACCTCACATGGATTTCCAAACTTGCCGCTGAAAGTTCTCCATGAGTGACAGGCCCGGATCGTTTTGTCCGCAGGCTTTCAGATTACTCCAGAAGTGAACCGCGTTAGCACCCGCTGGAACCGGCGACAACCGGCTTCGCGAACTCGGCGTCTGTAGCGTGAACTAGGCGTCTGTGCTCCCCTGTGCAGGTGCGAACGCACGTGAACTGGTGAGAAGAAGAGCACGCAAGTGATCACGCCGCTAACGCTGGCGCAGTGTTCTCGAAGGTCGAGTGGTGGCGGCGCGTGCGATGACGTCATGCCTAGGCAAGGATTGGCACCTACGCGGCTGTGCGAAGGTCGTGCCGGGCGCCGCGCGCCGGAGTTTTTCTCCTTGGTATTTCTTTTTGCGAACGCCAACGGGCCAAGCTCAAGCTTAAACAGCTCTGCTGCGAAAATTAAAAATAAAAAGTTATGACAAAATAGCAAAACAGTGGAACAAAAATTTGGCACACGTTTCTGTGAACGCAGGAAATGCATTTGACTGGCCGCAGTCCCTCCAGTGATTTCAAAGAGGCCCTCGCTAAGCACGCTAGTGGCGGTTGTGACCAGTACGTTGCTAAAACCATTGCAAGCAGTTCCGGGTTGTAAATTTTACGCGAGTAGCGTTCTACTTCAGCTGACATACACCAGAGTTCGCATACACTTGATTCACGCGAGGCTTGCGCGTGCTAGGCTTTTTTTGCACAGCTTCTACATCGTGCAAAAAAGCCAACCCAAAAGGCACGCTTGTGGTGGAGCTCAGAAGTTCGAATGCCGTGCGGCCAAGCCAACTTTTATTGCTCTATTCGTAAATTTTGAATATTCGAACGGTAAAACTGCGCTGCGAATGGAATCAAACAGAAAACAATATTCGCAGAACATTCGAACATTCGCACACTTGTAGTAAGTATATTAAGCCTAGTGATTGAGCATCTTCAATTCGAAACGAATATAGTTAAGGATAATATAGTAAAAGTTCGCAAATCTTGTGATCAGGATTTTGAACGTATTTGTTGAAAACAAATTTAAGATTAATTATGCGCGATAAAAATCGTAAGAGGGTGAAAAACGGTCCGCGCAAAAAATAAGTGAGCAGGCTGAGTATGGGGTCGAGGAAAAGGAAGAGGTAGGAGATCCTCTTCGGTCTTCTTCCCAGCCAGGAGCCCTGGGACACCGGCGACGTCTTCGTCCATCCGGACGAGTTGGACTCGCACTTCGGGATCGGAGCTGAGCAGAGCGGTCTCCCACTGCTCCACGGTTCTAATGTCTAAAAAGGGCGTCCTTTCTGCCGGACATGCTCACTTCTGCGGGCGCACGATCAAACCATGTGCTTGAGGTCCGCTCTCCACCTGCAAAAATTGCTTGATGACCTGCACTCAGGAATAAAGATAAGTATCGATAAGACAAATATAGATAAAGATAAATATCGTTGTGGAATGTGGGTACCTTCATCATTTCCTATCGGCGTTAAAAACAATTCTTGCGCACACGAGCTTACTGTTCGTCCAACTGCTGCACTTCCACGCCGTGCGCGCAGCGCAGCGTCTTTCCCAATGGTCGCTCTACGCCGGTCATAAAGTTGCTGTTTCAAAACCGGTTGATGTTGCCCTGAGTTTGTTATCTTGTTGACTCTAACGTAGAATTTCTTTTCTTTCTCTCTTCTGCTGTCTGATCCTCTTGCATTTTTGTGCTGTTCGCTGTCTAGAATTTCTGTATGAAGTGTTGCATTGTATGCACGCCGTCAGTACCCCGCAGAACTGCTTTATGTATATGTCCATCTTTTTGATGTCATTTGTGTGTTGTATCGCTCACTTCTGCAAGTTAACTTGTTAACTTGTTAATAAATAAATAAATAAATAAATAAATAAATAAATAAATAAATAAATAAATAAATAAATAAATAAATAAATAAATAAATAAATAAATAAATAAATAAATAAATAAATAAATAAATAAATAAATAAATAAATAAATAAATAAATAAATAAATAAATAAATAAATAAATAAATAAATAAATAAATAAATAAATAAATAAATCTAAATAGGCACGCAGGATGAATTATCTTCACTCTTTATACTAGGTAAAGAAATGCTAGAACAAGTGGACGAATACAACCTTGGACAGGTTGTCAGTGTTCAGATCTTAACCACGAGGATGAAATCCGACGCAGAATAGGTATGGGCTTGGGTGCACTCAGCAGGCACTCTCAAATAATGATCGTATCATTATTTGAGAATTGGGCCACGAGAGTAACAATGGATACCGACAGACGGAGCAAGAAGTAGCGGAGGGCCATTTTAATAAACGGCCTAACGTTGCTAAAATGCAGAAAAAAAGCACAAGCAGCATTCTGAAGGAGATCGCTGAAAACAATGGCCCACAACCAATGAGTATTGCCGGTGATGACATATGCGTGAAAAAATTGGCACCTTACTAAGCTTATAGTAAAACTTGCTGGTGGGCTCGTTGGTTCATGATTCGAAAAAGAATGTAGCGCGAACAAATCGACAGAAGACACAGAAAGACCTAGTCCCGTCTGGTGTTTCTGTGTCTTCTGTCGATTTGTTTGCGCTCAATTGTTTTTTTAGCCTTACTAAACCCCGGGAAAGAAAACTTAGGTCACGGCAGCTAGCGAAGGAAATAAGGATAGTATACGAGCAACGATGAGGGACTGGAAGCGAGCGCTTTGAATCAGGGAACTCGGGTGGAAGATATCATGGTTCAAATTAACAAAAAACAACTGGACTTGGGTTGGGCATGTAATGGGATGAAATGACAACAGGTGGGCCCCGAGCGCAACAATGGATACCGACAGACGGAGCTAGAAGTACAGGAGGGCCATTTTAATAAAAGGCCTGACGTTGCTAAAATGCAGAAAAAAAAGCACAAGCAGCATTCTGAAGGAGACCGCTGTACTGGAGACTGGGGAAGATTGGGTCGCCAGAATAAGACAATCGGTGTGCACAACAGCACGCATATCCAATTATCAGATCGTGTAGTAGCAGGTTAGCGTTTTCTGGCGCAAAGGAATGAAATTGATGAAATTAAAAGCGTGCCTAATAAAGAGCGAAGATGGCAATGGCAGCTGATAAAGACGATGGTAAAAGACTAAGTTCCGCAATCACTTGCGACATGAAACGGTCGGCAAAAGACCAATATGGGCTAAATATTTAAAAAAAATCAGCTGTGAAGCGCGCCCTGATAACACAGGTTCGTCTGCGCTGGATGCAGTGGCATGTGATGTGCGCAGAGTTTTGGAAAATGTTTGTGGCTCTCTGCGCCGCGTTCACTGCATTCGACCAAGACATGGAGAACGGAAATCCCTCCCCCACATCCTTACTGCGCGGAGTCCCTGTGTGCCCTTTAAGAGGCACGGGTGCACGAGTACGAGTGCGCCTTATTCTGAGTCCGCAAAATGTAACTTGCACGAACCTATTTTATTTTTCTGTTGTGTATCTGCCTTTTTGGTTTGGTTGTGTGAAGCTTGTTTGCTACTCCCGTGTCCCATTCCTGCTGCCAGTGTTCGCGAAGTTTCTCTTTTTTAGTAAGTGGTCTGAGATCACGAAGCGGTGCACAAGTTATGTCCTCGCAGTTTCGCAAAGCAGAAGCGGCTGTGTTGCTGTCTGCTATTTCATCTCCGGTGAGACCGGGGTGCTGCCCACTGGCCAGGAGGCTACAGGCCTGCCCACCAGAACATAGCACGAGGTGCGGCCGGTCACTGGTCGGTAAGGGGAGTCGAACACAAGGCGGCACTGTAGCGGCTACGTAGAACCATTGTTGTTGTTTTCCTCAAGAAAACAACTGGTGGGTATGGAAATACGGGTTTATGAGCCAAGAATAAAATTCCGTTTAATCGTTATAATGAACTAAAACAAATAATAAAACTAAACTTGCGTCCATGAAGACTAATAATGCTTTCGCATTCACACACGTAAGCAGCCTTAAGTGCCCCTGCGAACCTTTTATTTCGCTCCAAATAATGTTACAATCGTTGGCCTCCCATGGAAAACATTTTGCAATGGATTATGGAGTTAAGCTTGCCAAGTCACAACATTTGCAAAAAGAAACCTACCTTATGAATTTGTTTTCATACCGACGTGACAGGCAAACGAAAACGCAGCACTTAGAGTAAAACGAAAATTCCGGGCCATATCCACTAACGTGAAACCTGGGGAGGGGTGAAGCATGCAGTGTATAAGTGTATTCTTGGTGCTTTGGCGTTTTTGCCAACGGAAATAAAACCGTTAAGGGGTAGAGGTACAGCTTTGCTTGAAGCACGAAGCGTTCTAGCGTGAGGCGTTGGAAAACGAGTGTCCCGGTGTGTTCTTTTAGTACGCGTTACGTTCTCGCGCGAAAATTAAACGAGTGCCCCGGTGTTTTAGTGCCGTGACTGCATCGACGATGACATGAGACGACGAAAGGAGGCGACCATATGAGACGCCGACAGCCCCAGCCCCGAAGAGGCTTTGCCCTTGAAAGACAGTCCTGTTTTTTTCTTTCTCCGAACCCGTTTGAACCCGTTTGAGGCGGTTCGAACTGGACGGTGTGGTGCTCGGGAACCGAACCCGGAACTGAACCCGAAAGGCTTAACCGGAACCCGAACCGAAACGAACAATATCCGGTTAGACAGCCTGCTCACGCTGAAGTAGAAGAAACACAAGAACCACAAAACATAAGACACTGCATGTAATACAATTTAAATGTTATATTTGCCTCATTGGCAGAAGTCTCCCTCCATTTCAATCACGCGTGGTTCTCCTGGAAGTTTCAATGATGGGTTAGCATTGCTACCGATAGCATTGCTCCTCTTAATTGTGCTGGCAGAATGAACATGTCGTCGTAACCGTGTTTCTCAGTTGTCACGATTCTTCGGCGGTGTTTGTCGCCATTGGACTGAACCCTCCAGCACATAACGATTAACACCAGACGGTTCCTAGCCACCGCTTTAACACCGAAAGGAGTTTCTGTGTGATTTCTTTCTTGACATGCACTACACGTTTTCTTTTTCCCTAAGTATGGTCACGCACTGGTATGGTCGCGCACTTTGCCGCAATATGCGTGACCATACCAATTTTCGTTGTTCATGGACATTCAGCAATTATTGGGGTCGGGCTATTTTTTTAAAGGGAAACTGCATCTTTTGAACGGAAATTGCATAACATCTTTTGAAGGGAAATTGCGCTGGGTATTTCTCACGAAGACCTACGGAGAGGTTCATGGGCATGCAAAACAACCAAGAAAAAGCAGCAACAAGAGGTGCAGAGGTCCTGGCGATCATGGAGGAGTGCACGGGGACCTCAAGTCTGAAAAGTCGCTTCAGTGTCACCGAATAAGGCATGGAAAGCATGCTAAGATTGTAGCAATATATTCATGTGCCGTTTGCATTCCCACTCACTCTCGAGCTGGTCCACCGACTGCCCCAAATTCAGCAAGGACTGTCCAGACTTTTCATACAGCGTGCAAAGTACCGGCTGTCCCTGTCACATCACCTATGTGTCCCTTATTTGGTTCATTGACGTTTCAATAAAATTCTCTTTAAAACATCATGATATCATGAAACCTGTGCGAATGAGTTTGAAAACAAGCTAGTGCTTAGATAAAAATACCCTATAACCACTCGAGACACGGAAAGATAAGACAACAAATGGCGCCTGTCTGTTGTCTTACGTTTCTGGATCAGTTCTTGTTTAGCGTTATTCTGACAACACGAACATAAACCAACTGCCTCAAAGAAAGCGAGTGAAAAAATTGGGCCCATCTCCCCGCGAGGGGGACTCGAGTAAATGCGTCGCATAGGGGGTGGGTGTATTGCGTTAACGTTTAGTGTTTGGGGAGTTGGTGGTAGTGAATGCGTTGTTTCAGCAGCTTCTTGACGTAGTTTGAATGAGTCAAGGATATAAGGCGCGTTCGTAGCCTCCCATTCTGTGTCGGCTTTGTCGCGCAGTGGGTAGAGCACCATGTACATTGCGTTCCGCCCGCAGGGTCGCGGGATCGAAACCAGGCGCCGATAACTATTTTTTTTATAGTGTAGGGGCTGGCTGCGGACAACGCCGAGGGACGACGGGTGACAGTGCGAGTTAAAGAAATGCTCTGCATTTAAAATTTAATACGGTGTTTCAAGAATCGGTTTCCATTTGACACTTTCTCCACTGATGGCTCTTCAGTGTGAAGGCCTCAGTTCCGTTTCGACCCTTTAATACGTCCCATAGATGCGGCAAGACTGAGCATCAGGGGTGTTGGCGGGGTTGTCTGACAGCATACCAACAGACCTAGAACACAGAGTTCACATCTCCATTTATGCTGCCGGTGTAGCCCTGCAGACCCGGGAACCAAAGCGTCAGATCAGCCAAATCAGAAAATGTCTGCAAAGAGGGCTGGACGCGGTTTCGGAATATATCACGGCGATCGCACTGCGACTTTCGACTGACAAGTCTGGAGCCACGATGTTCCACGCCAACCCCAGAGCATGGTATAGAGCCTCTCCTTTGGAAGTACATGGCTCCCAGAGTCCCAGCTCCGGTGGGAGACCCAGGTCAGATACCTTGGAGTTACGCCTGACCTGGGGTTCAGCAATCAAACAGCTAATCGGCCAGTCCAGTCGTGTTCTCAAAGCCACCCGTTAACTCCTGATCAAGTGGCGTGGGACCTCGAAGGAACCCGTTTTTAAAGACGATAGCCTTTCTTGGGCTACTTAAACCCAGAAATTTTGGTCTGTCTGTATGTCTGTCTGTCTGTCTGTCCGTCTGTCTGTCTGTAACTCGATTCAGCCACCCGGCTAAAGTAAAATTGATATTGCGCAATAGTCATATACTCACAGCCAAATGTAAACGTCTAAGCCCGGTTTATATGTTCATACTTGTCAACTTTGTTGAACAACAACAAGATATTACGCAAATATAAGACAGGAAATTAGTACACAAGGGATATTTACAGTGTTCCTTTATTAAAAAATTCATGGATGCTTGGTTTTTCGATAACAAATGATATTCTACATCTACTGCATAAAACCGCCGCCTCCTGGCGGCATATAAAAAATCACGCGGCAACAGCAACGAAAGGTTCCACTAGCTGGGTTCCACGTTCTGCTTGGAACGCACGTGGAGCACGGCCACGCGGTTCTATAAACCTTGTAGTCGGCCGCCTCCATTCACGCGCGTCTCCGCCGTACTGCAGCGCTGGCATCGAGAAACCCGGCCTGTAGCAGTGGAACGCGGTAAATTCAAATCGCCTTGCGCAAACCTTTAGTGTGTTTAACTTGGAATGAGCGCGACGGTACAGGAACAGCATGAGAGGTGAGCGGGAAAGCAAAGGGGGGCATTTCCTTGGCAAATGTCTACAAAGACTATCGTCTTTTGACGACATTTGCAACGAAAGGAGTAGATACGCGGCCAATTTTTTTCGAGGGGACTGACCCGAGTTGGCCGAGCTCTCCTCCTCCGCCTGCGAATCGGCTTTCACCTTTGAGCAGAAAGGAGTCACAGGTGACTGTCTGCAACATTCTCAGGCTCGATCAGTGCTTCGTACGCGAAACTCGGACTGCCTTCATGCACCACTTCGAACCTGTTGTTCCCGGACTCATAATCATCATCATCACAAGACCATCTGCTCCCACTGCAGGGCAAAGGCCTTTCCCATTAATCTCCAATTATCCCGGTACTGTGCTAACTGCGACCAATTGATCCCCGCAAACTTCTTGATCTCATCTGCCCATCTAACTTTCTGCCGCCCCCTGCCACGCTTGCCGGGGATCCATTCTGTTACCCTTAATGAGCAACGGTTATCTTGCCTTCGCATTACATGCCCTGCCCACGCCCATTTCTTCTTCTTAATTTTTACTAATATGTCCTTAAAGGAGCCATGAAGACAAAATACAAGTTTGGTTTATTAGAAAGAGTGCTTAGTCCCGATAACAATGATACCAATATCATCGCAATCTTCGAACAAATAATGGAGATATTAAAGAAAACGTGTGAAGCAGTCGCGACCCCCTAGCAAATTTCCTGCAACTTTTCTATGACGTCACGGAACCCTGTTTGTGCGATTGGCGGCCGCCTAACTGACCTGTCGCGACGACAAATGACTGGACGTCTGTAATGGGGCCTCTAGTTCCATTTGACCGCATCACTTGAATGCTAACGTGCAGTTAACGCACTGAAAATTGTTTTATTGTTGGCCCGTATGACGTCATTCTTGCTCATAAAACGTCACTGTGGCGCAAAATTTGAAATTTTTTAAATACTTGCTTTTTTTTCGTTAAAAACATATTTTGTGGCTGTAATGGAGCTGAGTGAGATGCTGAATCCTAGTTCTTTCAAATTAAACGAAGTTGTATTTTCTCTTCATGGCTCCTTTAACACGCGTTTATTCCCTGACCCACTCCGCACTCTTCTTGTCCCTTAATGTTACACCTATCTACCGTTGAGTCGTTCTCATTTTAAGTTGAACCCTCTTAGTGAGCCTCCAAGTTTCTGCCCCGTAGGTGAGTACCGGTAAGATGCAGCTGTCATACACTTCCCGGACTGTTACCCTTCAAATCGCGACAAAGCGTTCCGCGCCCTGCTGGACTTTTCAAAGGACACGGGTCTGTCGGACCGGCTATGATGCTGCCAGTGATGACCACACTGCGGGGCTTATAAACCAGCTTTCTTCTCCCTTTCTATCTTCTTTTCTGAATTATGCTCCTCCTAGACTCAGCTTTATTCAGGTGCCCTCAACACGAAAGGCAGTTATCGGCTGAGTTAACTTTTTTTTCTCACAATAAAGCAACACACACCTCTAGAATGAGTGGCATTCCTCACAATGCCGTGCCCAAGTTAGTTCGGCAACGTCGATCTCCGGAGCGGCTAGAATTCAATTTTATGACAGCTAAGACTCAAGTCTGCCCACTTTGTGTTTCCTGTTCCCGTGAACAATGCCAAGGCAAAGAGGACCTCACTATGAGTGTTTGTTGTGGCGGGAGGAACAATCTTCCATGCGAAACGCAAGACCTACAAGTACAATCCTTAAGCAAGAGATTATGGTGCTGGCTGCACGTTGAAGGTTTAAATGTACAAGACGAGGAGTACAAAGACGTTTAATCGCCTACTACCATCACCGTCAGTAAAGGAACAGGTGAATAAAACACCGAGCTGGAGGTACTCAGCGAACAGGGCTCTGGCATGCTGCAGCACCCATTGCAGGAGGTGTCCGCGCACCATCTTGTAGAAGTGCATGGCCAGCTCATTGTAGTCCACGTTGTTGCGCTTGACCCCACCTTGGTACTGCATCAGCAGCGTCGGCAACAGGAACATCATGAATGGATTGCCGCCGCCGAGGTCCTGCGATACCGGGAGGCGAGACTTTCCGACGCCCCTGGAGGTTGCCTGAGGTGGCACCATGGTAGCCTTGCAAGTCTGTGAGAGAGGGTTGCTGCTGACCGCGCCCGAGTCGATGGTCTCGGTGGAAGCCTCCCTGGAGGGCGTACTCACGCCACCTTCTTCGGAGGCATAGCCCTCACTGGTCTGGTTGGACGATGAAGCAGCACGCACAACCCGGGTCGGCGATGCACTCTCTTCCAAGTCGGAAGATCTCCGGCGGGGAGGAGCGACGGTGACGTACGCCGGAGCGGCGTCCCGGCGAAGTCCGGCCCCGTTGCCAACCTGCTTGGTTGTCTCCGAGACGGTGTTATCTTTCGATCGGTCTGTATGATGGAGCACCCTGCGGTTGAGGCAATCCAGCTCCATACCGAGCTCGCGCGTCATGGACGTGGTCATGGGCTCGTGGCCCTGCGAGTAGTCTTCGTCGCTGCCTACGGTCTGTTCGATTGGAACTCGCACGGCGGGTGAGGCGTGCACCGAGCTGGCAGAGCTCCGCCGGCGGATAGCGCGCACCTTGCAGTAGGGGTTGCCTACGCGCGATGGCAGAGGAGACTGCATGTCTTCATCCCGATGCGGACGCTCATGGAGCTCCAGCTCGTCCTCGGCGGGAGGAGCCAGGGAGCCCCAGAGAACCTCGAGCTTGCGCAGCGCGTCTTCAAAGGCGAACTCCCGTTTCAGCTCCAGCAGAAGCCCCCGATAGCAGAACAAAAGGTCATGGGCCCCACGCTCCTCCAGGTACCTGAGGAAGACATGGTCGAAGTGCTCGACAAGGTCCGACAAGTGCTGGAGCCTCAGCGTCGTTGCCTCACCGTCGGGGCGAGGCATTCTGCGGCAGAAGATGGGAAGGACAAATGCGTGTGACCGTATACTGTTGTCGCGGCTGCCGAAGAGAGACGAGGCGGGACACGTCCGAACGCTTTCGCCCGTGAACCCAAAACTGGGGTCCCCGTTTATCGGTCGCCCGTGGCTGGCGCCGCACTTGCGGCGCGTGGCCAGCACTCAACCCTGGTGGATCAGCCCTGGCGCTATCACCCTTGGGGATTGTCCATCGGCGGCAGCAGGCGATCGCGCGTGCTGGGGCCAGCCCGAGGTTACTTTTTGTTAGTTCTTATTTGATTTACCCGCTCCAAGTCGCAGCGGCGTGGGGCAAGCAAACCACTCCCCCTCCTCGCACTGTTGCTCCCTCTCTGCCTCCTCCCGGCTTGACCAGATGCGCGCATGCGCGACGAGATAACGGCGTAACGGTCGCCGCTGCTGCCGGAGCAAGAGCGGAGCGCTAGAGAAGCCGCGGGGCTCGCACTCGCGTAGTGGCGTTCTGAATACCACAGATGAGGGGATATGCCCCATCCACAGGGACGAATCGCAGGAAGAAGTGATTTTGCTTCGTGTTAGCAAAAGGTGATACACTCGTTCGTATATAAAACCGTGAAGTGAATCTGGACAACAACGTGCAAAGAGCTGTACAACTACGTGTACCGTGTTTGATATCAACTTTTGCTATGTAGTGTCGTACATCAGTGCTTATCGCCGCACGTTGCGTTTGTGCTCGGTCGCATTTTCGTAACATGAATAAAGTGTTGAAGTGCGATTTTGGCTGTTGTCTTACTGACCGGGCAGCGTATGCCTGCGTGGCTGCGCGCCGGTCTCGGCGAGGCGTAGCGGCCCCGGGCGGCGCGAAGGGCGCGAGGCCAGCACCAGAGCGGCGGGGAGAAGTGAGGGGACGAAAACACCCCCCCACCGCCCCAAGTGCGCCTCCTCGCCGTGTTGCCATGGCAATTACTACACCTCCAAGCCCAAGATGGCGGCGACGTTGATATCACTATGGTCCCTAATATCACTTTTGCCCTCGCAGGCTCGCCAGGGCAGGATTTGACGCTAGTCCCACAATTAGCCGGGACGCTGGCTAAGATGCCGCCGATTGCTGGGGCATCGGCACACTATCATTACGATCGTTGTGAATAAATGATAAGAGCCTTTATTTATAGATGGAGGGCCCCTAGGCCGTTACGGGAAAGAGGAAGGGGTAGGTGCGGAAAGAAAGGATCTTTTGGAGCAATCAATTCGAGTCATTTGGAAGCTTGATGGAACACGCTGTGGGCATATGGCAGCCGAGCAGAAGGGGGCAGGCACCGCCTCACAATTCTTGCCAGGATACTGTGATAGTAATTGATGCAGAAATTCAGGATAGTAGTAAGGTGGTGTTTCTAGAGGGGGAGGAGAGGAGGGGAGGTGCACGATGCAAGCTTTCGCGGCCTCCCGAAAATCCTGACAAAGCCAGATCAAATGGGGCAGGTTGAATAGAATTTGAGAGCGGCAAAACGGACCAAATTGGAGTGTTGGTTGAGCAGAACGGAGCCATTGTTTGACGGACATGGGAAGTGAGGGCAGCGTTTGCCACGGCTGTGTTTATAGACCGTTTACAGTGAGCAGTTAGGCCTGCATTAGCCAGATGGCGCCACTGCCGCAATCGCCACTACTGGCCTTTTCCAGTTTCGGTTTTCCCGTGGACTCCCATTGTCCTCTCGAAGTGAGTCGTTAGCAAAATGGGTTAGGCACGCAGAAAAGTCTTAATATTGTGGACGCAGTCAGATGTCACGTTGGTCGTCGCGAAGTGGAACAAAACGTTCGCAAAAGAACTCCAGTGTACAGAAGCATGTGAAGTCTGCGGGGCGGCACCACCAAGCGTGATTCAGTCATTCGCTCGCCACAGTTCAAGTTCCCTCCATAGGCCGCATGTGTCGCGCTTATGTGTCGCATGAAGCTGAATCAGGGGCAACCAGCGGAGGTGTGGTAAGGAGGCTCTCTCGTGCTGCATGGTCTGCAGGCTGGTTTCCGTCCCTGCAAACCACGTGGCTTGGGATCCAGGCAAATGCCAACCACATATATATTGAGAACGCTTTGTTGAATTCTTAGATAATGTCATGGGAGTTAGTAAGAGGCTGGAGGTGGAGTTCAAGCAGAGAAAGGATGGTCTAATGACGAAAGCATTGGAGAAGAGTAAGCGGGTCTAACGAGGCCAGGCCGGTCTGGACAGCGCCATGCTATCCTAGTGGAGTTTCCTTGAATACTGGTGTGGTGTCTGCGAGGCTGCCGGGGAACCGATCCAGATCCTGGGGATGGCGGTCCCTTGGTGAGGAGTGGGCAAGGTTCCTGCAAGGCGGAGTGCGGGTGGAAGGGAGCACTGCCTTGAGCCGTGTATGGGCGCTCCAGGCCGCGAGCGCTTAACTTTGAGACATCAAAGACCTCCTGAAACCATGCTGTTACCGAGCTTCTTCAATAAGTCTGGTGAGAGGATTAGCGGAGCAGCTTGTTCAAAGACGTCTGTTCGAGTGCAATCACTGTTCGCAGCTCAGCCATGGGCTCACGTCCACGTCCTGTTCTGCAATGCATACGGCCAACTAAAGTACCGCTTCAAGTTGCAACAGCAATAACGACAGAAGCAGAACTATAAAGATCCCGCAGTAAAAAGAAAATAGGGACCTCGGCAAGTGCTCAATCTCGTATTAACCCTCCCTACCCCGTAGTGGACAAGCTGATAGTGCATTTGTGCATCAGGTGCAGTTAATTCGCTCACTCATTGCTTTGCCAATAAAAGGGGGGATGTGAAGTGCAGCCACAGGCACGCAGGTTTTACATGTGAAGTACAGCCTTAAACATGCAGGTTGTACATTAACCTCCCTCCGCCTTCAATACACCACGAGTTTTTTTAAATACGGAGCATTTCTTAGGCTCGCGATGTAACTCGTCGATGTTGTCGGCGCCGTCCACACGCTCACTGCGCATGCGCGTCGCGTCGAGGCGCAGGTGCGCGTCTCTCCCCCGTACCCTCATCGCTCTCAACAACAGGTGCGGCGGTGGCATATTTCCAAACGCTTCGCTGCACAGAGCACCCACGTGACATGTCTGTTCTCGCGATGGAAAACGGTAATTCAATGTGGTCATTGGCTGCGCCCAAGCCTAAAGCGACCTAAAACATGCCAAATCACCATTATTAACAAAAACAAAGCGTAGATTTGAGATTTAAAAAAAATTATATTTAGGAAAATATACGCAATTAAAAAAAAATAACCCACGAGATAGACCTGCTGGGGCTCGAACCCAAGCCGTCAGCGCCAGCACTCGGTGCTCTACGTCAAGGCTACAGAGCCAGAACGGTGGGTTTGTTTTAGCAGGAGCCTAAAAGAATAGCGCGCGCAGTGACATCACACATGTCACGTGCGTGCTCTGTGCAGCGAAGCGTTTGGAAACACGCGCGGCGGTGCGGGAGGAGCGCGTGCACCCCGTGCGCTCCGTCGCTCTCAACAACAGCTGCGGCGGTGCGGGGGGAGCGCGTCTGTGCGCGCATGCGTCGTAGCTACCCGTGCGCTGCGTCGCGCTCAACAGTAACGGCGGCAGGGCGTGTACACGTGATAACGGCGTGATGGGTGCGTGGAAAGTTCGCGCGCTTGTGTACGGAAGTGTGCGCATGCGCGTCTCTCCCCCGTACTCCTCTCCCTCGAACGCGGGCGTTGTGTATATAAGCGGCGGAGCACGCGTTCGGAATTCAGTCACGGGCGTCTTTGCTTGGCTTTCGCTTGAATTGACGATTTGCTTGACGGCACCAAGCAATAAAGACAGACTTTAACTTTACACTCCTTGCCTTCGCTTCTCCTTCATTCAATAAATAAGAATAATAAAGACGAAATAACAATTAAGCATTCCCAAACCATACCCAGTTACGCAACATTCACGCGATACCCCCACCACTCTGCGACGCATTTACTCGAGTTCCCCCCGTGGGAAGATGCGGGCGGGTTTTTTATTGTCTGGTGTCACGAGCACAGTAGTTGCCCAGCCAGGTTAGCATTTGGAGATTTTTGGAGCAGGAAAAAAGCAATTCTGGAGAAGTATTGGAGCGCGAAAAAGGCAGTTTTTTAGCAGTTTTGGAGCACCAAAAGTACTATTTCGGATCACCTTTGGTGTGGTACAAAAGTAACTTAGTGGCATCTGGGTGCGCTGCCCTCTCAATATTGATACTCTACCGATAAATTTTGCTCCACAGTGCAGATCAAAGCCCCCCAACATTGCAAAGCCTAGAGGCTCCAATCAGATGGGAGACCCCTTTACAAATTAAGCCATTAAAATCGCAATCCTCCTCATCCTCTCCCATGACATACTTCCTACTATCCTTCCGGACTTCCGCTTATAGGAAAATATGGAGACAGCATGAAATACACACAATTATCGTACTTTAAAAGAGCATATACGCTAGGAGGGGCTTCCCATGATGACGAGCGCATCCTGCACGAGAAAACGAAACCGGCAACAGGAAGGAATGCCTGGAATGGCTCAATAGTTGCAGAAGCACGGTGCCTGCATCTGCTAGAAAAATGCTATTTTTTTACTACCCCATGCTACTGGCGCAGTCACCAGCAGCAAAAGCTGAAATGACCAACTGGAAATCAAACTATATGGGGGGTGCGGCACAGAAGCCACTGACTTCGCACATAGACAGTCCCCCAGCCCAAATGGGGGAAGCTGAAAGCATTCCCTATCACCTTGATAAGCCGCATAAATGTCTGCACTTGAGAGGAAATGGAGTTTACAAAAAGCAAGACAGCTCATCAGCTGATTCACACAGAACCACCATCAACCATTCAGCGACTCTTGATTGCATGCTTTATCTACGTTCTTGCTCTCGCATCTGTGCCGCATCACGCAATTTCAGGTGCCACTCGGCTAATGTTGCTTAGTCTGTCTATGACTGCGCCTTATCAGAGAAAAGAAATAAATTTACAAATAAAATTTTTAAGCACTGCGGTACCCCGCTAATAACGCAACAAGGAGATTACACCACGGTTTAGCTGTCCTTTTGATGTTTCTAGATTACTACAATAAAAGCTCGTTAATTCGAACTCGGTTAATTTGAACTGACACCCTGGTCCCGGCACAGCCCTGTATATTTTAATGGGGGAAAACTACCGATAATTCGAACGCGTCGATATCCAGAACAGTTAATTCGAATTGGTTCAGTAAGGCTTGTTGTTGGGCTAGTTGGTATCGGTAGTTGTACATGGTTGGAAAAGCGCTTTTTTGTAACACAAGGGACAAACGTAGAGCGAAAAAAAAAACCAGACAGAACGAATGAGGCGCTATGGCGAATGAGGCGAACTGGGATCCCCTGGTTTCCATCGCTCCTCGCAGAAGAAGTTGGCTCAGAGTGATTACAATGTGTTGCTAATCCAAAACAAATCAATGTTCGTAGAGATGAAACACAACGAAACAAAAAAACAACAGCATAGTGCGTGCACCACACTGCTGCAACAGTTCTCCAGGGCCAGTGCTCCGGTGTATGCTGTTGCAGGTTTTCTTTGTGCCACGGTCGCTGGTCTGGGCCTGCAATCACCTGGCGCGCTCAACAAACCTGTAGTAGCGCATAAGTCGCGATGAGCCCAGACGTCGCCTCTTTGTGTTCTGCCCACAGAGAGTGGCGCAATGTTCCCTCATTCTAGCACCCACCCGCTAATTCGAACAATTTTGTGGTCCCCTTCGAGTTCGAATTAATGAGCTTTTACTGTAGTACATGTGCGTGGTGTACTAGGGGAACGATTTGCATTAATTCCTCTCTAGTTCTTTTGTCGAAAGGTCAGAGCTCATGATAACATAAGTGTGCTGCCTAATTAGCGTTGCCGAGAAGGAGGAGCAAACTTTATTAACAGTGAAGTCGAGCGGGATCCTGGTCGGGCTCCTCAGTCCAGGACTCCGTTGGTGCGGACTGCCAGCAGAGCGAAAAATTTCCTTGCTCCAAAGAATTTTGCTGTAATCTTGTGGGTATGCAAGTGCCAACCAAATTCGTGCTTTGCCCTGCGAAAAACAAACTTATTTGAAGAAATGCTATGTGGACATCGGTGCACTTCAGTGCAGTTGGCAGATGTGGAGCTTGGTTGGATGTGCCAAAACGCAGGCAAGTGCAACTGTAGAAAAATAACACAATCCGGCCATTACTGTGAGCCATATGTTTTTAGAAGCTATGCTAAGTACATTTAAATATTAAATGTGGTCATTTTTGGTCCAATGGAACAGCTACATGTAAGAAATGATTGAAAAAAATATTAGTGAAGCTGCCTATTTTGCTTTTTTTTGTTATATAAGGTTTTTTTAGAGGTAAAAAGACTGTCTATTCGGAGGTTCTTAGTGGCTAACATGCGACAGCCAGTTTATCCACTCAAAGTTCCAAGGTTTTCAAACTTTCATGCTCGTATGGCCTACAGCAGCGCAGTTGCTAACAATCATCCATTGAATTAGGAAGAGTGGGCAAGTAACATGGCCTAAGTAGTGACCCAACAAACACATGCCCAAAGAATGAATATAGAAAAAATATATTTTCATAAAATTTATTGACTCCTTTTCAGAACATTGGTTGCTTTTGTCCTGTAGATAAATATTCTGATACAAATACCACATCCTCATTAAACATAAGAAGATGAAATGGGGGAAGCACGTGCAACATACGTCCATGAACACATGAACTTTGTACAACTCCAGAATTAACACGGTGCCCACAAGAAGAAACAAAACAGTCACACAGCACAATGCACCAGAATATATGGAGAGTCAATAAATAGCCTCATTAAACATAGACCTTATATAAAACAAACAAAAAAAAAGAAAGAATGCAGTGTTGGTGATAGGATGGTCGTATATACACAGGTGGCCTAATTCACAGCCAAGTCGATGCTCGCGCAAAGAAACGAAAAAAAGTGCCGCACTTGGAATCTGGCTTTACAGTCAGCCATACCACTGCTCAATCTAGGTTAGACTGCTCTGATATACACACAGCACAAGAAACATACATGACATTACACCACTCACTTCTGTGTATCCCTCTAGATGGCAAGAAAAGGCCTGAGTGCATCAGTAAAACTAGAAATGTGTCCTACACCTGCCCCTAACGCATTTAGCCACCTTTTACAACATTTGATTCCCTCTACGCAAAACTTGACAACAGCATGCTTACTCTCCCAGAAACCTCCTCATACAGAACAACGTAAAATAATCAGAGGAAAAAGTGCCCCACGCACTTCCCTATGATTATGGTAATTTCAATGGACCTTCAGTTACCCTTGTAAAACTAAGAGCTACTTGTAAATTTAAAAAAAAAATAAATAAGGGAGACAAGGGAAAGCTGCCTTGTTGTCCCTTTCTGTCCTGCACTCTGCAGACCTTGAAAATTTTAAAAATAAAACGCTGCACTAAAACTTGTCTGCTAGAGGTCATATAAATCACTGGAGAACTCATATAGCAAGTTCTAAATTTCCGTTTGACTAAAAATGGTGCTCAAAAGAAGCGCTTCTAAAAATTAATTCTCACCTAAGCCCAGAGGCACGAGCTGAACAAGTTGCTCAACTATATGCACTACGAGTTGTCAAAAAACGACATAAAAGAGCCCACGAAGAATCAGGGGAAGCCCACAAGGCCGGTCAATTAAATATAGACAGCAAAAAAATATTTCCACAAAAGGCGCCTGCCCCAAAAAGTAAGACTGCAGGTGTAAACGCGTGACACACAAAATAATGGTCACAAACAATCGTCTTAAATAAGCCACCTCCGCAGATTAAAGTCACAAAACAAACAACTATGAAGCAGCGCATTCGTCTTGCATGTACGTACATAGCTGCGGTTATATAAAACCTTGTCAATATTAAGTGTTCTGCAAGAAGAACGAGTGGCTAGACTGCCTTTTTTGCACAGGTAACAAGAACAACCACAAGAAGTATGCGCAAAACATCTCTGCCAAAAAGGTGGGCCTCAATACCACCACGCCATTCCTCTCCCTTTTCCAGTAAAGCTGTGCAGTGTAACTGAAACAACCTCGTCCAATGGTTGGAAGCGAAAGAAATGGCTGAGGGGAAAAGAACAATGTGACATGTTATGTACAGAGCTAAGGGAAAGGGTGTCAACAAAATGGCTTTCACATTAAGCATGCGCAAATGCTGATGAGCGGAAGTGACGACGTCATGGAATCATCCAGGCTGTTGGTTTCGGTAGTCACAGGTGCCGGGCCTTGGGTGATCAGCTGTCTTCGAGCACCTCAATCACACGTTGGATGCTTCTTGTGGCCGTATTTCCAAGGACACCCTGTAAATAAACACGAGATGCCTCAATTCACACAGCCAAAAATGCCACTGTCAATGCAGACAATAAAAAAAAAGCACAATGTAAACAAGCTTGCCTATATTGGACACACACTGCACCGAGCAATATTTCAAACTCCGCATGTGCTACCAGAAAATTTCCCCAAAAGCAGGCTGTCAGACCAGAATCGATATTCTCGTTGAGCACACTGAACTCGCTCCAGAGGTGAACAACAACAACAGCAACAACAAAAAAGCAGTTTACAAGGAAATGGTTCGACCATCAGTTGCCAATAATGCGCAGTCAGTGTCATTTGGGCTTTTCTCTTTCATCTACTATCAACTTCATAATCTCATGCCCACTCTTCCCCTGAAGATAAATCCTATCAACCCACTATTCTTGAACACAACTTGGGGAAAGGGATGCGCACTTGCACCCATACTTGCAAGGCCAAGAAGAAGAAGAAAAAAAAAAGGAAGAAAAGAGAAGAAGTAGTAGTCACTCTCGGCAGCCTGCAGGAGATATGACACATCGACTCTGCCCTTCGCCCACTGCGAGTGCGCTGGGGCAATCAGACCGCAAGATTGCTGTGCTGGGTGATGGTGAAGGCCCACACACCCCCCCATGTGCCCACTTGTTGCATTTCATAAATCATTTAAAAAGGCCACCCATCTAGAAAGTGTAAACACTTGACAACTGTGACCCACTGGGGTGCAAGAGATTCATTCCCAGATCTTGCTGCCACTACTTATTTCATATTTGAAGAAACAACAGCACTAAGGTAGATGACACATGCAGGAAGCAGGCCAGTCCACGGCACTGTCTCATTTGCCCAGTGCTCATCCTTTCCGCCTTTAGTGCTGTTTTGTCTGTTTCAGAAGGGCTGCTTAGTTTTCGGAGAAGCACTTTAACTGACTATCCCAACCTGCAATTCTGCCGCTACTGTTACTTCTTCCAGAGTGGGTGTACTGCTGTCGACAAATTTAAAGGCCTCCCCCCAAAAGTGTTTCACCCCATCCTTCAAGTGTCTAACTACGTTTTTAGTACATAATTGCATAATCTGTATTACATTTCGCATTGTAGTGGAAGGCAGGATGAAATGTGTGAGGAGGAACAGAGACTCATTCACAGTGACGCGAACATCGTTGACAGCTATCTTGAAATACACTCCAGTGATCAGAGCAATAATGCATTGACTCAGCATTTAAGTAAAGCTTACTTTACAATATTCTGGTGCACACCCTGAGGCAGGTGATTGCGAACAAATTGCCCTAGGTTACCAACAATCAAATTCATGGGTAGCATTCTCATGTGGCTGCTAAAATATTTTTTTCTTATATCACAACTGAAAAGTCTACCACTGGTATATAAACATGTCTCCCGCTAATGAACAGAGGGGATAAGCTGGTACGCAGGCTTAATTCTAGGGTTTCAATGTCCACCGTGATGGGAGATTATATAAAGAGCATTGAAACTTCAACAACAACAATAATAAAATAAATTAAAAAAAAAAATGAAGCAGAAGAAAAGTGTAGCACGACGAATACCTGGCTCTGCTCGAGAGGCAGCTTGTGTGAATAGCAGTAGCTTATTAGTTCGAATCGCATTCAAAGCGAAGATTAATTGCCTTGGATAATTGCTGCAAAATAAGCTTAGAGATGTAAACACAAAACAATTCAGAAGGCTTCATGGACTGAGTTGACAAACTATTTGTAGTGGGACTCCACTAGTTCAAATGCAAAAAAGCAGGCTGTTAAACAAAAAGCAACAACAGGGCCCACATTAAGTTTGCACTTGCCGTTGCTCTGGACAAGCGCTGTCCATTAACCCTGGGGCCAGGATGCTATGTACTCAAGTCTTTATTTTACTGTGTGGGAATCGTGGAGAACCGCGATCCTGAGCCGGCGCACACTTCGGGAGAGATTTGTCTGCTGAAACTGGTCCGGCGCTCCGCTGTTCGTCGGCGCCCCTGAGAGATGGCACCACCGGTCCGTGCAGGAACGTGCGAAGCAGGGAGACGGGGAGAGTCTCACCGGAGCAGCGCGGCAATGTCGGCGGATACATGTATCTCAGGTGGAAACTTTGTTTGTCGCGCGCCGCGAGTGCCTGCCTCCCGTTCGCGGTCACGACTTGGACGGCGTGATTCGTGAACGCCATTGAGCCTTGTGCTTGCATGCTTTGGAATTCCCCAAATAAACGGCTGTGCTTCGGCACTTCTGTCTACTGTGTTCTCGTATCGGCGAACTTCACTGGGCTGCTGTAAGCATGAGAGCCAGCGTGGTTGACACACCGGGAGCTAGCGTGGTGGCCTACCCCAGAGTGCTGGCAAGGTCCCCGAGGAACCCCTCATATCCCACAACTATTCTGAAGTTTTCCTGCCTCTTGATAATGATCTATCCACACCGGTTTTTGAACATTCTATTAGGCAACAAGACACACCGTAACAAACTACAATCGTAGGTTCTCCCTTTTCCAAAGCACTGATTTGTCGACTTCAGCCATGTGCATCAGTCACACGCTGTGTACCAGGTGTTCTTGCGTAGTCATGCACTCTTTGCGTGCCCTTTCTGCGTACATTCACATGGTTTCATTATAGCTTTGAGGTTTTGTGTCATGGATGGTGACCGCATCTACATTGCAAAGCAACTCGAGTGATTCCTCAATCTCTGCCATGAGAAAATGGCTCACCAAGAAAGCTGCTCTCCACAGGTGGAGCGAAAGGCCAGTTGCGTGTGCGTGCATGAGCGTGTGTGCATGGGTGTGCACCCGTGTGTGCTTTATGTGGGAGATTTTTTGGAGATTGTTTTCGGTACAGAGACACAGGTGCAATTGCCTTGGTTGAAGTGAAATGCAGCTAAAGACCGAAGGCATCCAAGGCCGTGGTCGGTGCTAATCCTCTGCTGCGTCTCCTTACACGCTTGGCCTGGGATGTTAAAAGAAACCGTAAATACGAAGTACAACCTGACGTTATTTGGAAGAACTGATTGATGGTAGGGTTCAATGCGCCGACGCAATGCAGGCGATGAGGCGCGCCGTAGTGGAGGGCTCCGGATTAATTTTGACCGCCTTGGGGATCTTTAACATGCGCCGAAATCTCGTACACACAGGCGTTTTTGCCTTTCGCCTCCATCAGAAAAGTGGCCACCGCGGCCGGGAATCGAACCCGCAACCTCGTGCTCAGCTGCGCAACGCCTTAGCTACTGAGCCACCGCAGCTAGCGTTTTGTTCAACTCCATGATGGCCTAAAAGACGTTGTTTCACCCAAAAAGATTAGAAACAGAAAAATTTGCAAATCGCCCGCTACACAACAGCAGCAGTGACTAACAGGGTAAATATTTTAAACAGTGTTAGCGGTGTGTTAAATCCACATTAGTATTTAAGTGGCACAATAAAGCAAAACAAGACGGACCCATAAACCCTGCAGACGTAGCCTCTTGGCGGTGGTTTTATGTAGCCCCTACGATGTAATAAGGGCTGTACGAGAAAGTGGCAAGTGAATCTTTACTACTTCATCTGTTTTCCCTAATATGTAGCTTATGTTTTATAGTTGATGCTAAAATTGCATCACTGTTATTTTCAGAAAACAGACTTTTGAATGAACCAAACTAACATTTTGTCTTCATGGCCACTTTGAACTTTTTTTTTTTTTTGCATTTGGTTATTCAACCAAGCAAACCGGTTCGCGAACCGGCTCAATACATCATTTAGTCGAATCAAAACTGAAGCGGGATGAAATGAAGTCACTTGCATCCCACCCAAACCTGTACCTTCTTTGGTTCGACACCCTGACGAAAAGTTGTGGATATGATTACGCAAAACGTGATACGGTGGAATCTCAATGATATGATTCTGGGCGATACGAATTTCGGGATGATACGAATTTCTGATAAGTCACGGTGAAATCGCATTGTTTGCAATGGGAAAAATTTCGGCCCTTACGAACGGACCTGCGCAGCCCGGCGGATGATACGAATACCTTTTTACAAACCATTTTTAAATTCTTAGGCTCTATGCATAGATAGCGTGGAGCTCCATTGAAAATATCGAATTGAAAAACTAAGCAATCGTAAGGCATTTTTATTATCATGTGAATGCTGAAATTATTATTTTTGTAATCCCAGACTCTGCTTTAAGCCCAAGTGTAGAGCGCAACGACGTGACAGTCGGCGCACCCCCCCCCCCCCCCAGTCCTCCCATTTCAATTCCCACAGTGCACATTCACTACGATCGTAATTTGAGTAACGTTGGTATGTTTAGCTACCTCCCTTTCGGCATTAAATTTCACTTCAGATAGATGCACCATTGCAATATCACTAGCTTGCAATAATAGCCCGCCCCGCAATCGGACACTGCTTGAACATTTTGTGGCGATGTAGCCTGCGCCGCCACTTCTGCATTGTCGATCGTCCTGTTCCCGCCGCTCGCAAGGCAGCAATAACTGAGCGTTTTATAACACTGCCATGAGTCCGAAATTTCACTTCAAGCACGCACTGCGCCTCACACTCAAGGCCGAAACACAGCGAATTCGCAGGCACCACGTTGTTTTAGACGAACTCCGTCTTTCGAGTCACGCAACTTTCCGGAATGCAGACCCAGCCACCCCCATAACCACAACCACGGTAGAAATCGGCAAAGAGCACTCGGTCTGAACCACGAGCAACTGCTTCGCCAGGTGGCCATATTTTCGAATCTCCACCACACAAAGATGGCGGCGCCCACTAACGTCGTTCCGGAGATACGATGCTCCAAAAATTGTCGTTTTTTTCATCTACTTGCACAAGTAGTTTGTCGCCTCAGTACATATTTTTTTACAGGACTTTGCAATGTTTTTCGATGGGAAAACTTTGAAAACACCCAGAATATAACATGTGCAAACCGACATTGTGACTTCCAAAAGAACTATCTCGGGGAAAATGTGGGTTTTTTTATTGAATGATCAATCAATTAAACCTTTACAAACAGCACCATTTCGGGAAAATTATGTCGTCAGTAAGCATTTTTTTTCCACTGAAACTGAAAAAGAGTTAAAAGCCACGGCTCTTAGACTGTTTTGGAGCAGTTTGGCGCAATTCTTGCAATTTTCAAGCTTTTGGAGCAGCCCGGCGCAGGAAAACCAGTTTGTATCAAAACTGCGCAATATGCGCAGCTGTCTCACTCCTGCTACTTGCATTACAGCAGCCGGTAACCAAAAATACGGAAACTGCAAACGGAGCTTTTCGTTTTCAGCGGAAATGGAAACACAGTAAATAGTAAAGTGCGCAAAAGACATTAGGCAACATGGTTCGCTCAGAAGGTTGAGCACATCCAACCACATTTTTCTACAATTACGACTTGATAAGAAGCAACGAAACGAAACTCCTTGGCAGGAGTTGTAGATGCCCCAACCAGGGGCTGCGCATGCTCTTTACCTCATAACAGAAACAACGTTGATGCTACGCTCGAAACAGTGAATCACAGATGAGAGTGCAGAGAATCCTTTTGGGTACAGCAGTCAAGAAAACAGAAATGAAACTGATGAAACTCTTGTTCCAGAAACGGAGTGCTGATCACTCGCGTCACACGAGTTGCTTCTTTGGCGCTTACTGTGTCCTTCCACCCTGTACAGGTGAGTGTCGAGCCAGGTGTGTAATTGCTTTGCACTCCGGTACAACACAAATGCCTGCCACGGTATAAACGCAGTCCCACACGAAATATGTTTTTGTAGCTTTTTGGAGTTTTTACACTCGTTAAAAAATTGCTTAAATCAAGGTCAGACTAGTACATCACAGATCAGTTCAATAAATAGCCGCTGCAGTGCGATACCATTGATCCCCCCAAAAACCCCATTTCACGGGCCCTTTAAAGGGACACTGAAGTGAATTTGTCAAGCTCCCGTTTTTGCTTGCACTGCGTAGACTGGCTCAAATTAGCACACTTTTCATCGTTTATCCGGTTGACAAATCGGTAATTATTTTACAAAGCGCGAAAGAAGAAAAACTACCATGCGCGGTTTGCGGCGGCCGCACCAACTAAGGCTGTGACGTTGAGAGGAGGGGCGCCGTGATTGGACGATGCCCAAGGTTAGCAATCACACAAGTTTTGGTTTCGGTTTCGGTTCTGTAAAACATAACCAATGGCTTTGTTGGATGGGCATTCTCAATATCTCAGTAATCATCGTACCGCGCTTCTGCCATGTTGTCGGCTGTAAAATGCACAAGATAAGCCTCCCAGGACGGCTTGTAGTCGTAGCATTCACTAGCCGAGACCTACGCAGTGCATGAACGCCCTCCGCGTACCCGCAGACGCCCAAATGTCATGCGCTTTTACCCCATATTTGGAGCTTGCCTCCCTCATGCCTGTATCGTAAAAAGCGTGTTCGCACCAGGCCAAGGGTCTGTTCATTCTGGCCTGTGCCCACTACCTGCAAGCAGTCGGTGCTTATGGCAACAGCACGCCAACGAGAACTCGCTAGCGCGCCAGTGCCAGCCTGCGCGCGTTTTGTGAACTAGTTCGTGTAGCCATGAACGTTGCGGCCCCAAAAAAGGTGAACTCAATATAGAAAACATCGGCGGAAAACAAAAAAGTTAACTTACAAAAAAAAAAAAGCACGTACCCGCGGGGATTCGAACTCGTGACTCGCAAAACATTTACGGTGAATTCCTAGCGCCCCAGACTGCTAAGCTACGGAGCGGGACGCGAAAGCCTTGCTAATAAAGGTATATATTGTACAACCGGTTTACACTTTTATTTAGTTTTGGCATTTCAAGCCGCTTAGGTGACTATTTGTTGTACTGCGATCGTGCAGTAAGCGTCGCCCGAGTTTCCACAGTAGCTCACGTCTAGCAATTGCATTTCGTAGACGGAAAAGCGTTCGCAGATGCGTAGTCGTGCTGCTGACCGTTGTGCTTGTTCGCCCAGCGTAAAAAAGTGCTTCCCGCGCCCTAGTTTTACGCTGTACGGTAAAAATATCAGTTGATTTTATTTGCTTAGTACCTATATTGACTTCGCTGACTCTTCTCCCGCCTTCAATAGGCCTTATATTTTCCTACTGGCGTACCAGTCAGCGAAGCGTCGCATGTGCAGCGCTTGTGTGAAGCGACCTTGACTTGGAGCTAGATACAGTGTACAAACAAACCAAGTAAAGAAAGGCATATTCTTCCATTCACAAACGTGTCCTGGCTTCGTTTCAACTAAGCGAACGAATTGCGACCAAGCAATTTTTTTTAACCTCCTTGATTGCGACGACCCGCCGGCGGACGAAACGCTGGGCCGACTGACTCTGTCGGCCGGGGAGCCGTGCAGTAGCGCAGCCGTGGCGCAGCCAATTGCCAGCTCATCCCCTCCTGACGTCACACGAAAACGCCACAGAAAATGGGCGAGCGTAAAGAGAGGAGGACAGCGTTTTCGAATTAGTTTTTCTACTAAATAAAATCGCGTAAACGCGCCTAGAGTGGTCGAAACATGGCCTGGGGACTCCGGACTACAATTTGCGCTAGTAATCCCGCAATGTTTACATATCACTTCAGTGTCCCTTTAAGGCTGGTTTCAATGCTTGTTCTGTTCTGCATAAAACGCTCGAAAAATTTGACACTGCGATTTCCAACCAAAACAGAATGGCTGCGTATCTGAGAAAACCATTTCTTGTCGAGAAATATTTTTGCTACCAACAGATCCTGACAGCATAAGTCAAATGAGCAGATGGTGCCACTTATAGACATTAGTCACTAGGATGCACTGTTCTGGTGTTTATGCAAAACGTGAATACTTACATTGCTGTGTATATTAGAGATTAACAAGTTTGCTGTAAACAGGAGACAGCACTTCGGTGCCATCTCTGCGTTTCCATCTTTTAAAGAAAGGCCTTGCATAAACACTGTCAGCTGCATTTGAGAACAGTACTAGCTAATTGTTGCAGTTCAACTAGGAAGCAATTGGATGTTCTGGTTAAATTTGTTGGCTATTACTGTTCACATGAAAGGGTACCCTAGCCCAAAAAGTGTCACCACAAACTACACGCAAAGGAAATAAAATAAAATAAAAGGAAATAAAAACCACACAAAAATAGTAAAAAGAAAGGTAACCATTCCACGAGTCATCAAATTTTCTAGGTAAATATCACGTACCGTCAAGTTGATAAAGTTGTGAAACTTCTTCAATGCTTCAACCAGTGGCTGAAACTTGCCATCCGGGGTGTACTCTTGCAGCATTTCCGCTAACTCCTGCGCACAAAAGTAAATCACAATTTATTATACTTGGACCACATCCTGCCAAGGCATGCAAGATAACCATCAAGAAAGAATAAAAGTGAGTTGAGGCTTCAAGAAGACATTGGAGCCCTTCGATGAACAGTCTTGGACTCACTGTGGATAGTTTCTCGGAGAGTCCTCATGAGTCCAAGACTGATAACTGAAAAGCCCTAATGAGGGTACGGGTACTAGTACAGTTTTAAAGTTTAGATTTTAAAACTAAACAGAAAGCTATTCCCAGGCATTCGCCACAACATGAAGTATTATTGAATGGACAAAAATACGTAATTTACTTTTATGTCATTTTCTAATTTCTTTTCCGGCAACACCTGTTAGCTGTGGAACTTAAAAATGGGACAAGCTTAAAGAGACATAACAGCCAAGTGGGCTTATACCGGCAGACTGCCAAGCAAGTTAACATGCCACACTGTGGGCAACAGCACATCACGAAAATCACAAAGAACACAATAACCATAGTTCATTTCATAAACTGTGTGCAGCAGGGCTGAAGCAGGGCTGAAGCAGAACTGTCCTTCCAAGGCCCCAATGCCTATTGTCACTTTTCTTCAGCCAACACCCACAGAATATGACAGTGAGTTAAGGGGAGACGCTGGTCTTAACTCTTTCGGGACCGCCGGAAAAAGTGATGAAAAAGGGAGGTCTGGGTACAAATTTTTTTTTACATAAAGCAAAGGCACCATCCTGCCTTAGCATATACCAAAATGCAGCTAATTCTGTGTTCTTTTACATACAATACCAAGTTTTACTTCAACACTGACGATAGAACCATGAAAAAATCTGAAACTAAGAACTTCGTAAGAAAACTACGGAAAAATATAGAAAAAAGCGTAAATATAAAAATATTAAAAATAATAAAATTATTTCAGGATATACAAAATCTAACACAATTCTTTGTTTCCTCATTGAAAAAGTTTTATGCGGCTAGGTGTAACTGGGTTTTTGTTTTGTGTGTGATCTCTTTGGCACTAGGGCCATGGCTACGTCGTCGCCCAGGTACACGCCGGGCTCTTGTCTCGGCGAAAACTTGATCCGTTTCTGCGCTGGTGGCAGGAGATCACCACCATAGGTAGTTAACACCCTAGCGAATAAATATAAACCAGCCAGAACATAGTTCGAGCGCACATACCTACTCCAGAGCCAATTGAAACCGAAACCAACACCCACCTTTGAGCGCGATTTGATGTTCCAGGCTGATCGACACCCGAATCCTCACTCGAGCTGAAATTCGATCTCTAAAGCCGCATTTCGACTCTTCACTGCCACTCTCATCGTTAAAATCCACAGTAGAAGGCAAAGATATGCGAACCGAGACGAGGCGGATTTCTTATCGCGCTCGCACGAGTATGACGCCATGTTTGTTTACATTCGAAACCGCTGCCCGTCAGAATAAAATATCTGACGCGTTGCCGCCTGGCGATAAAAAAAGAAACTTCACAAAAGAGAATACTCCAGTTTTCAAACTATCTCCTAGATGTCGCTAGGTGTTCCATCGAGCGAAAATTTGTATTCTGCAGGCTCGCGAAACCATCGATCATATGTGATCGATCGACTATGGAGCGGTCCCGAAAGAGTTAAAATGAACTTTTTTATTAATTGGTCTATGATAATGGAGATCACTGTGCACACGTGTTCTGTCTTCCTCAATTCAAATATGCAATTAGTTTTCAAGTGGCATAATTATTTTTTGAGTTATACAGAAAATACTGGGGTCTTACTAAAAAATTTCTTATGGGCCGTTAAGAGGCTTTTTACTCTTTTTTTTACATAAATGGTATGGATTTGCAGCTTAACTCTTTCGCAACCACACCATAGGCCATCGTTCATGGGTGAACGATGATTTTCAAACCACCCGCAATAACTAAAAATGGCACTATTCGGATCCTGCCGCCATCTGGCGTGTTCAATAGAAACCCCCTTTTCGGCTTTGCTGCCGTTTGTTTACTTTTCACATGGGTAGACGGCGCCGGGAGTGAAATTTGAACCCAAGGTAGCAGCAAGTCCTGTTTCATGCGCGCTCTTCAAAGGCGGACAGCGGTTACCGGGACTGCTGAAACCACTGCTGCTGTTGATTTTTTTTTTTACCCCAGCAGCAGTGACCACTCCAGCAATGATGTGGATTCTTCAGATTTTAGTTCTGATGAAAACTCTCCCATTCAACAGCCTCAGACTTCGACAGGTGCTGCCAGGCAAGGTTCGTTTTTACTTCACACTGTATTTATGAACAAAACGTGCCTAATATCTGACGACTGCGGTATTACTTTCATGTGTAGGGTCTGGACAACAGGCGGCGGGGATATTTTGCCAAATGCACCGCGCCGTATCACGTTATCACCTTCAAGATAGCCTGCTTCTCAAGAGCGCTAAACATTTTTTTCTTGGTTTTTACCACTTCAGTGATAAAGATATTGTGTGAGAACACACACAAGCATGCTTGAATGCATATTTTAGAGAGACCAACTGACTCTCGAGCGGCTTTGCGGAGTTGAACAGCCCCGTCAGGGCCGCTACGTTGGTGGGACCGCAAAAATCCAAAAGTCGGTGTACAGTGCTGATGTATATATTGAATCATAGCTTAGAAACGTAGGAACATTTCTTATATCTTAGAGTTCCTGAAATAATTTTTAGGCTCAGTAAAATGGCCTATTTGTGTTTTGTGTATACTCATTTTGTGCACTTTTTTTTCTGTTTCGTTGACCAATAAACACTCAATAATTACATATTTCACAAAACTGCTGTTATTTGTTTGAAAGAGAAATATATATGAAAGAGAAATCTATAAGCTACAATTTCATGCATAGCAACGCTAAATGTGTCTAGTAGCTCAAGAGAGAAAAAAAAAAAAAAAGGTTTTTCTGGAAGCACTCAAAATCGGCCATTTTACTGTGGTCACGAAAGAGTAAAGATCAACCATGCATGCTTGTAGTGTACAGATAAGCCACTGCTCTTTCCCTTTCCGAACAAGCGAGCCGCGCGAATCCGAAGATATCCACCACCAGTATGTTGCACTGATAAGCAGCCGCCTTCGGCATCATGAACATGAACATAAGGTGGAGGGAAAAAAAAAAAAAAAAAAAAGACTCGCTGGCATTTTTAACACGTCCTGCGGCATCTGTTCACAGACTCTAAAAACACACCCATGGTCCTGCAAAACACAACGGAAGTTAAAGCCGTGCTCGCCATTTGTATATCCACCTTTGCAATGTGCAACCCTGTAAAGGCGGCAAATGTGAGAGAGAGAGAGAGAGAGAGAGAGAGAGAGAGAGAGAGAGAGAGAGAGAGAGAGAGAGAGAGAGAGAGAGAGAGAGAGAGAAAAAGGTTGTGCTTTTGTTTTTTAGTGCTGTGCGTTTGAGTGATGATAAACATAGGATGATTTGAGAGGTAGGTTGCAATGCGGTTGGATTCCCACATGTTTTGGCTATAGTGCGTACCGCTTATAGTGCGGATTTTTGCGGCTCCTGCGACATACAGCGAAATCTCAGTCATACGAATCTCAAGGGGCGGCGAAAATATCCGTATCACCCGAAAATTCGTATCATCAGAAAACAAGAAAAAATGGAATAGTGCCGCGCATGTGACAGGTGGCGGCAACATGGCGTCGGCTTTTGCCGTGAAGAGGTGCAAGTAGCTTCAGCGACCTCTTGTAACCTTTTGTTAAAACGCAGCCCAAGGCGTAAACTAAATTGATCATGTGGGAAAGGAGCTCACAGTGTGGGAGAAAACTGCGCTATAAAATGCCATTCGCGCCAAATATCCGCCGCGCTGATGGCCCAGCCAGATGCTGCGAGCGCTTCGAAATTGCCGCCAAGAGGCACACGTCTCCCCATTGGCGCAAGTCGTGAGGCTCCTCCCACTGCCGTTCGCGGCAACCGAGGCAGAGGCTGGTGCTGGGGTGCCGGCTAGAATCGTCAATGCGGGAGTCAAAAGAATGCGTGCTTTTCGTCGACGCGACGTCGCACACGAACCGCATGCGATTCGTACGCGGCGGCGTTGCGTGCGCGTCACGCCAGCGTTGACGATTTTGCCCCCGCGACAGATTCTACCTTGCTCGGAAAATGACGCCCAACGCGCACGGCAGTGGGAGGAGCCTGCCGACTTGCGCCAATGGCGAGGCACGCTCTTCATGGTGGCAGTTTGAAAACGCTCCGGAGAGCCCGCTGGCCCCGCCGGAGATAGGGCTTACCATGGTTGCGGATATTTGATTGGCGCTTTTCCTAGCCGCGCAGACGATGCTTTATAGTGTCGTTTTCGCTCACATTATCAGCTCCTTTACTGTACAAGCAATTTCATTTGTTCCTTAAGGGGGGACGCGGGGATCAGATGGCGAAAAGTGACCAAAAAATCGTTTTTTCGGAAGTCACATTTTCGGATTGCACGTTTTATATTCTATGCGTCTGCAAAGTTTCCCCGTCGAAAACGATCGCGAAGTGCCAAAGAAAAATATTTACGTCAGCTGAGGTGACAAATTATTTCCGCAAAATGACGAAAAAACGGCAATTTTCGCAGCGCTGTATCTCCGGAACGACGGCACCGGGCGCCGCCATCTTGGTCGCGTTAGATTGGCAGAGTCTTCAACTTCCGATTTCCTGTCGCTGCTTTCATTGTCGCTCATTCACAAACGCACAAACGGCGGAAAATGAGAGACGGTGAAACGAAGCAACCGATAAAATCTAACACGCGATTGGCTCTCCAGCCGCGTTAGCTAAGACGGCTCTCCGGATTGGGTGCCGCCATGGCCACAACAAGATGGCCGCCGGGCGTTTCGGCTGACGCGCAGTTCGCACGCACTCCGTGTCGCTCGGTTTCGCGGTCGGCTCGGTTCCCGTTCAGTGGTTTCATGCTTTGCGATTCCGTACAGTGACGCTATCGTTATCGCGGCGATAATGCTTGAGATCGTGCGCCAGATAGGGAAGTGCGCGGCTCGAAAGACGCATCGAAAACGTGCCCGCGACATCGCCGTGGTGCGTCCTTGAGTGGGAAACTCGGTGCGTCCGTGTACAATTGGTGTTCGTGAAGTGAACTTTTGGACGCATTGCCGTGTTATAAAACGCTTAGTTATTGCTGTGTTTTACAGCGAGCTCGCGAGCTTCAGGAATGGAATGACCGGCTTGCCAGAAGTTGCGGCGCGCGCTGCATTGGCGCGACGTGTTCGGGCAGCGGCCGATAGCGGGATCGGTTGCTATTGCGCGCGAGTAGTAATAATTGATGTACGCAAAGTGTAATTTAATGGCAAAAGTAAAGTTGCTAAACATAGTAAGGTTACCTAAATTACGATCGTGGTGAACGTGCGCGTCGGGGATTGTAGGGAAGGGGGGGGGGGGGGGGGGTGCAATGAACCACGTTACCCGGCTTATTTGAGAAACTTTTTCCGTGGCTCTAAACTAGTTCGTACAACCAAGTCTGGGATTACACAATTATATTTTCAGTATTAAATTAATTAGAGAAGATGCCGTAATGTTACAGCGTTTAAAAAAATTTTAATGTCACTATTTTTTTCTATTTTTGCAATGTTTGCAATTATAATGTCCATTTTGCAATGCTTTTTTCGCCTGAAGAAGAGCATGGCATTCTTATAATATTAATGTTGTAATTATGTAAAACAAATGTATATTCTGCCTTCAAATAGCTCATCTTATGCGTGTGATGCCCTGATATAATTTTTGACACTGAACAGCCTCATGTACTAAGCTGTAGCTTCATCAAGGTTATGACACCCAGAAATAAGCTGAAAGTCTGCTGGCACATTAATAAAAAAAAACCATGCCTTACTCTTCATTTTGGAGACAGCTATGCATTAGGCATACATGAAGTAAAATATAGGTACCCTAGTAGCCCATAGTAAACTTTTTGGTACACTCTGCGTAAAACTGGTGCTTCTGCCATCTAAAGGCCTACACATAGAAACCTCCAATGAGCCAGGAAGGCATCCCAGATGCACCAAATCAAAGGGCAAAGGTATGCGAGGTTGTCCCCAAGCAACGACAGCAAGGACTATGCTGCTGGTGCAGTTTGAAAATTGTGACATCATCGTAAACTTTAAGAGCCGTTTTCTCAAAAGTGCATTTTACGAGTTCTTCGTTGCTCGTGGAAAGGATAGCGTGGCAATCACTGGGCAGATTTTGACCCTGTCTGTTTTATTTCGATCCTTGAAGAGTTCTGCAGGGCGAGACAGTCTTGGATTTTCATTTTAGGGCCTCGTTATTTTTTAATGTGGAATTTATGGCTAGGTCAATTATGTCCTATAGGTTACAAGTGAAATTATTCTTTTCTGTAAAAAAAATGAAGGGTGTAAAAAAAATTTGAGGACTGTCTTGCCCTGTAGTGTTCTTTTGACTATAATTGAGAAGTATTCAGAACTTCCTAGCATGTGTCAATACCTTGCTAGGCTTTTCACGAGCGGGCAACATGTACACCTCTGTAACACAAGAACTACTGAAGGTATCATCATGAAATTTTAAATTTCACCATTTGGAGTGCTTTCCAATGTGCTTGCCGAATTTCATCACTCTACGCCAAAAAACAAAAAAGTTCACTCCGATCCCCACGTCCCCCCTTAAGGGGGGACGTGGCTTTCAAAATCAACTTTTTTATTTCTTTGTGGATTTTGATGAAAATTGGCACAGCAACTGGAAATGCTTCTGTGATAACACCATAAAAATTTCAAGGTAATATTTTGATAACTTTTCTATTTATTAAATTTTCTTTCTGTTCCGCTTGTACCGAGCCTGAGCGGCTTATCAAACACGATAGAAAACTTGTTCGAAGTGCTTTGCATTCCCAAAGGAATGGACGAGGTCGTGACAGTTTTAGAATTTTTTTTTTTACAACACAATGTTTTTTAGTTTTCATTTTTTTAGAGGTTAATGTGCAACAGGCATGTCGACTGTGAGCGATTATTTGAATAAAAAAATAAAAAATAAACAAATCTGTAAAACCAAAAGTGTCACGACCTGAACTGTTCATCAAAGAATGTAATGCAAGAAACGGAATCAAAACAGACACAGCGGTCACGAAGAAATCCCTGGTACAAGCGACACAGGTGGCAAAAAAAACTGTTTTGAGAAAACGGCTTCCAAAGTTGCAACATAGGTTTCACTTATCAAAAGTCGTCAGGGTTGTAGCCTTTCGTGTCCTTTTGAACATGGGGCTTTTGGAAGGCCATTCCTTGAAATTAGAATGCCTTTTACAGCCTTTCTCTTTCCACAAAACATCATTTTCAGCTCCTCCGTGAAGAGTACATACCCCAGTTTGCAGACCAAACGGAGGGGGAGATGGGTTTCAATGGGCTTTCAATGCAAAGTAGGTTAGCTGGTTGGCTGGATCGCACCGGACAACCTCCTTTTGCAGTGTTGTCACCATGGCAAAAAGTTGAACATTTTCTTTTACTTAAATTTGAACATTTTTGGCTTTTTTATGTTTTATCATCTTGCCTGGCACAGCAACTTCGTACTCATACGTGCAGGTGTTCATTGAGAAAAGTTTGCATGCCACAAGGATGCAAATGAGCTACTTTGAAGCTTGGTATAATATTCTGCATAACTCAAACTTCAGTGCAAGGGCATTTTTTTACTACTTTTGACATTCAAGGCATCCAATATTTCTCGCAGCACAGCCAGTATGCCCTAAGCCATAGATATATGCATCGGTATCAATTTTTTCCCTAAAAAATTCACTGTTAAATGCTGCAACAGTAGGGTAAGTTTTTAACGCAGAGAACATATTTTTATTCCTATATTCCTAACTCAAACCTGTTTGCATGACTATTACAAGTGCACAGGAAACGTTGCGCAAGAAAGGCGATATGGCTCGCGCGCATCGCAGCGCACGCTTACCGCCACATATCGTACTTTGATTATTCCCGATATGGCTGGTCAGGTCGCTTTTAAGATTAAATCTAACGTCGCAGGCATTAATTACAACAACTGGCGTTCAATCGTAACCGGTTGCGCAGTCATGTGATGCTCCAATGCGCGTCGGCTATGCCGTGCGCGCCGCAGCGTTTGACGCGTCGACCGTTTCTTTCCCAAGGCTAGCGAGCCCACAATCAAAACACAGCAATAACTAAGCGTGTAACCATCGCAAATCTGACTAAAAGTTCACTTCACGAACCGCTATCGCAAGCGCGCACACCGCGTCACTCTCCGGGGTCTGGCGACGGTAGAGTCACGCGCACCACGAAGCGTTCGATGACCTCCGCCTTTCAAGCCACACAACTTTCCGTAATCTGGCTCGTGATCTCAGGCCTTCCCATCGCGATAACGTCCGTGTTAAATATCACAGATTGAACAGAAACTTGGCCGAGCGAAGCAGCGAAAATGAACTCAAACCGCCCACGCTACGCAGTTCAGGCGGCCGCCATCTTGCATTGCGCCGCGACACCCAATCAGGAGGGTCGTCTTGGCGCGGCCCTAGCGGAGGACGAATAGCGCTTCAGCATCTATTTCTAGCTTCGTTTGTGCGTCGTTTCTTTTCTGCCGTTCGTGCGTTTGTGAATGAACGAAGATAAAAGAGACGAACGGAACCGGAAAGACGATTGCTCGGCCGATCTAACCATATCAAAATGGCCGCGCCCGGTGGCACCGTTGCGGAGATAGAGCGCTCCGAAAATTGCCGTTTTTTCGCCCTTTTGCGCTGATAGTTTGTCACCGCGCCTGACAAAAGTATTTTTTATGCCACTTTGCGACGCTTTTCAGCGGAAAAACTTTGCAGACGCATAGAATAAGAAACATAGAAGCCGAATATGCGGGTTTCAAAAAAACGATGTTTTGGTCATTTTTCCGAAGTTGAAAGCCGCGTCCCCCCTTAAGCGGCATCTTAAAAAGCGGTCGTTCGAGCTGCCCGCACCACATCGCAGCTGGTGACGCCGCTGCCGCCGCTTGCGTCAGCGCGCCTTTGGCGTGCGCGGCGCGTTTTCATGAGGAGAAAACGCTCCATGCGGTTCACACTTCAACATAATCGACGCACAAGTGGTGCAGGCAACACGGCAAGGAGACAACAGGGTAACTAGAGCGCTGAGTATAGACCTTAGAAGCGAGGAATGTGGAGAAGGCAAAATGGCGAAGGTATTCACCGTCACAAATGAGGGAACGCATGATTGCCGTGTTTTATTCAAAAAATGTAACACAAAAAAGGAAGCTGGAGGCACCAGAGCTGCAGCCAGTGGAAACGAAAGGTACCGAGAGAAGAGATTGTAGCGTGGGATAAAAGAAGGGAGGAAGAAGGACAAGGCGTCGAGAGGGCGAAACGTTCTGTTCGTTCGGAGCAGCACCTCTCCTGCCGCTATTGTAAACACCCTACGAGGAGAATTACCGTCAGCAGGGGAGGACTAATGCTTTTGTGCCCACGCACAACCACGGCGCACGGCCGCGCCAACACTCCCGCCTCTCATCCACGCCACAGTCATCTGCTCGCGGCTCACGTGTTCGTATCACCGGCACCGGAGTGATAAATGTGTACGGATCATCCGAATTTTTTTACATTGCATACAATGCATTTTCGCCGGGGAATTTTGAAAATTCGTATCACAGCGAAATTCGTATCAACCGAATTCGTATCACTGAGATTCCTCTGTACGTTATATGCGGTCTACACTGTATATAGCTTATTTGAGAAAAGTGTACGTTAAAAGTGGTGTCAGTATGATTCTAACGAGGCAATCTTTCGAATGAACCAAACTTGTGTTTTGTCCGCATGGCCACTTGCTTTCCCATTATTAAACACAACTGCACGATTGTAAAGCTGCCTCTGGTTCCATTTGATCGCTCTACTTGAATGCTAACATGGTGTTAATGCACCGACAACTCTGTTCTCGGCATTCCCCTATGACATCACTGCTGACATTGTACAGTGCAAAATTCGACAGTTTGTGAATATTTTTAATTTTTCCGTGTATGGGTGACAACACCTTGTCAGGCTGGAATGGAATTAAGCAAGCTATCAAAGGCTAGGACGCACGTTGTCTTTGGGGTCCCATTTAAGTGTGTCATCCCTGGAATAACTGACAGATTACCTATGATATAGTTCAAACATTACGGTCTCAAGTGTAAAAGGAACAGCTGGCCTGTTGTGACATGAAGCATGGCTAGTGGAATTTACGCTTTCCAGAAAATGAGTTGTCACTTGCCTTGTTATTCTGAACAGCACAGCCCAGAAGCAAAGCGATGTAGGCGCACACTATGCTGTGCTCCATGTGTTTTCCGGCTTTCTGAAGGGCTGCAATTGGAAGCAAAGACTGTAAGTACGGCCAAGAATAGCAGCAGGCATACACGAGAGCATACAGATATAACACAACAAAAAATCAAAGAGAGACAACTGTGGAAGCTGCAGAGTTACACCATGTTCCCTATTCCTCACGGGGCTTCCCTTTAAGCGAGAGGGGGAGATCCCTCTCCCTTGTGCGGCGGCCGCCCGCTCTCGCCATGGGGCAAGAGCGTCATAACGCTCCTTTCCACGTGGCTGGTTTACAGGTTATCCAGTGCACTCGTGTAGCTGTGTGGGCCAAGGGAAGGTCTCTTTGCATAGGAGACAGCCACCGGGCCCGACATAAGTACGCCTGTTCCCATTTGCCTGCCCTTTCCACCCCTCACACCATTCTCCTGGCCTGGCCAGTTGATCTCGTTGGGACTGAGCAACGTGCCCAGCGTACATTATTGGAGTGCCAGTAAACATTGGTGTGGGCTATTTCTGTGTCGTGTGTGTTCCTGGCTTTTCTCCACAGCTACACCAGTTGGCGATCTGTGGCGTGGCTCAGCTGAGCTAGCCTTGCGACATGTCTCGAGTGTGAGCTATGACGCCGAGGAATCTTCATACCCACAAAACACACGGGCATCACAAGTTTGGCTTTCGGGAGCATTTAGCAATAAGACACCCCAAAATGTGAGAGGCATTGCGTCAGACAAAAGCCAAGGCTGCTTGCAACACTGCAAAGACTGAGCCTTAAAAAAAGATTTCAAATTCTTGAAGAAAAAAAAACGTAATAATGCTCATTCAGATTGTTCAAACTATCCACTATAATTTCTAAATCATGATAAAATAATAGGATGAGATATCAAGAGCAATAACTTTTTACAGAGTAAAAGTAAGAATTTTTTTTTTATTTACAAAGCTGCAGGACACCCAAAGAAATATCAAATGCCACAGTTACCATAAAAATTGTGATTAAAACTGTATGCATAATTAAAGCATTCAAAGCGCAACGGAGAGAAAATAGTGAACAGCCGTGTTAGGCAGGACGGGCACAGAGCTTGTCTTGTTTATCCTTTGTCTACCATTTTCTTCTCTGCTGCACCTGTTGGAGTGCTTTTAAGTATGATCAACTATACCAACTATATATTTTTTTAAAGGGACAGACAACCAACTTCTCTAAAGTATATTTCCTATATCCCAAATGAAATGGCATCACTTAAAACATCTTACCCCGAAAGGGTTTTTCTGATAGTGCCGTACAACTTTTGAAATCGGTCTACCAGCCATACGTGTCCCGTCAAAAGGAATGCTGGCAACCATGACAGTGAGCTGTGTGGCAACACACATTTAACTGCACGTGAAATTAGAAGAGGTATTTAAAAATTTGTCCCCGGCTAAAACAAACAATAATGTGCAACCTTTCCTATTCCTTCCTGCGGTTTTTGAATCCCGCGTTGAAATCGACAAAATTGTTTGGAGACGTAAGGTAGTGTCACGTTTAAACACTACATGTTGCCACTTTTCAGGCTTCAGAAAGCTTAGAGCAAAATTAAAATTATTTCCCCGTTTATTTGAAAATTCCCTGCGGTTACCCCAGTATATAAAATGCTGGCTTTCGTATGAGCTAGACGACATGCACTCGACAATAATCGGTTGTCTGCCCCTTTAAGGCGTGCATAGAAGAAGATTGTCTTTTTCTTTTTAAATCTTTCCTGAAGTTACAAATTATTTCTTGGAGAACAATTTAAAAATGTCTGCTACAACAAGTTGAACGGCGTGAAAGTTGTGCATCTCTTGTACCCACCTTTCATGAGGGTTTCCTCAAGGTCGTCAGCCTGGGAAGATACGGGCGGCTGGCTGGTGGGTAGCGCGTCTCCTTCTCGTGGCTCCAAAGAGGCCTTCACCTTCTGCTCCTGGCTGCTGAGCAGGGCATCGGCCTGCTCTTCTGACTGGTGGGCTGCCTCCACCTTGTCCATGAACAACTGCACCCCAGAGAGCAACAATCGGCCACACAGCTCGCCAAGGCCACACCACCGGCATTTGGATAGCAAAGCTCAGCCCAAACTACTAGGGGAGGGCAAATATTCGAAACCCTCAAATATAGAAGCGAGCAATACAATATTTGATTCAGGTCTGAATTGAACATCACTACTAGAAACCCCAGAATATTTTCGAAGTATTTTGACGTTCGAAAACGCAAAAATGCAGTTCCGGTAAAATGCTTTCCCCAGTAGTGGCATCGAGACTCACCCTCAATGCCTGTTGCGTGCAACTGGAGGGCATAGCGAAGGTCATTTTGGAATGAGCACCTCTTACCTCCTTGGCACTGGGATGGCTCCACACTAGTGCTTCTCTTTTCACATCCTGATACATGACCCCAGCCAAGTGCCCTCTATCAACACCTTCTAGATGAGGAAGCCTCAAAGCCTCACTCTGCACTGCTCTAGTGCCTGTTTTTCTTTTTTAATAAATGATGTATAACATGTTTTTTAAAGCCTTGTAATGTTTTTTTTTATTTATGACACCAGGAATAATGAATAATTACTCCATCTTCATACTATGACACCAAAATAAAGCTTTCTTGGCCAGAAGGTGTTGCCACTGCTGCACTGGCTAAGCTAGTTTGCCAGTCACACATGTTGGTTCAAATGCACTTGCACCAAATGTGGACTCAATGCTTTTTGTACATTCATATCAGGTGTGAAATGCCTTCAGGAAAACCTGTATTCAAGGTTTTTGTGCAAGCGACATTTGTAGCATCGGTGTTTACAATATATAATTCAGGTGTTTTTAGTACTGAGAGGAACCCACGTACAAAGTGGGAATGGTAACACCATGCCAGGATGGCATGCCTCCAAGCTTTTATAAATCAGGCTAACATTTCTTGCCTTACACTGCCCAACACAATTTTTTCCAAAAATTTGCACAAATTCATGAAACTGCCCCTGATCTGTGTTGTGTGTGTTTTCTCCCAGGGAAATTGCCATAATAATATTTTCTCAAAATACTTATACCCTACATGAATACTGAAACCCTCGTGGTTAAGGGTGCCACATGAGATAGAAGTTACTCCACATAATATCTCATATCGTCAATAAAGCTAAAAAGCAGCAGGATGGCTCCATTATGTTACCTAGTTTTAGGCCATGAAAAAGATTTACAAAAGCTTTTAAATGAGCCTCTTTTTATAAAGCTAGTTACTAAATTATATGCAACAAATTGTAAATTCAAGCTTTCATATGGGAAATCATAAGGTATTCACCTTGATTTCAAATATTTGCTTCGATTTGGAACTATTCATGCAAGTCCATTACCGGCTTTGTATTTGTTTTAAAAATAAAAATCATATTTACGCAGGCCTGCAAGCTAAAGACAGAGACGGAAGCAACGGTTTTAAATTTTATTCAGCTAAAAAAAAAAAAACATTGTGGTGTGGCATTGCTGATACACACACGATCACAAAACTTCGTACTAAAGGTATAAACAATTCAAAATTTTCTGCCCAACATTGCCACAAAACCCACTAAACCAACAAGGCAAGACAAGGGTTTGGTCAATTTTTTCACTCGTGTAAACAATTACTGCCGAAAAGTTCAAAGTTAAAACCATCATTCTTACATCAGGGGTGAGACAGCCCAAACAGATTTGGGAGCAGTTTTCGGAGCAGCAAAATTTCGATTTTGGAGCAGAAGAATCTTGATTTGGAGCAGTTAGGGACATTTAATACATCGTGTTGTGAGCTAAAAAATCATTATTTCAGCAATTTGCAGGGTCAAGTGCACATTTCAATCAGTTTTGAATACACAGAACACTAAAACAGCCTTATCTGAAAGAGTTTTAGGAGTATCATAAAGTACTAACTGCACTACCTTTTCCTAACTGGTGATATTGTGTTGCGGCTGCACGCAACACTGACAACAAAACTGCCGTTAACATTAGAGAGTTTTAGCAGTCCATCTGTTCTGTTGGTTACTTTGTTACCGGGTTGACCCGGACCGGTCTGCGCCGAGGAGGCGCGGAAGGGCGAGAGGAAGGGCGAGGAGGCGCGGACAAGGCGAAGGCAGGCCCGCGGAACTAATCCTCCTACCGCTACGAATGCCCAAGTGCCCAGACGAGTCCCGGTCAGCACGGTAACTACGTACACGACGGAACAGACGGACTGCTAAAACTCTTATCACATTTAAGGGCTCCGCAATTGTGGCATTTTTTTGTGTTTTAATGCTAAAATTATTATTTTTGTAATCCCAGGCTGCATTGTACGAACGACTGTAGTCACGGCAACAGTTGAGCAACTTCGAGCTAACGGTCGCATAGCCCGACCAGCCTACCCAGTCATTTGAGTAGCGTTACTGTTTAGCCACCTAGATTTTGGCATTAAATTTCACTTTGCATACATCAAGTGTTATAGTCGCGTTCTATGGCAACCGTGTAGTCCTGCAGCTATTGGGCGCAGCCTGAACAGGTCGCGGCGCCGCAGCACAGCCCGCAACTTTCGTGTCGACCGTTCCATCCCCGAGGCTCGCGATCGCGCTTCTAAGCACAGCAGCACCTCAGCATTTTATAACACCACAACGAGCCAAAAACTTCACTTCACAAACCCGTTTATAGCCGCGCGCACTGCGTTTCGCACTCAAGGACAAACCACGCCGAAGTCGTAGGCCCCACATCTCAATGAACTTTTTTTCGAGCCGCGCAACTTCCCGTAATCTGGCACCAATCTCAAACAATATCCCCGCGTTAACGTCCCTGTTCAGAGCCACAACAGATAGAATGAATAGACTGGAACCCAGCTGATAGCGCAAAATAAACCAGGGAAACTATCGGCGATGCGCACTGAGCGCGTTGGTAGGAGCCAGATCAGGTGGCGGCCATGTTTGTTGCCACAGCGATGACTAATCGAGGCCGTTTCAGCGAACCCGGACGGAAGGCGAATCGAGTTTTAGAAGCTATCGCTTGCTTCGTTTCAGTCTTTCTATTTGTGCCATTTCTGTGTTTGCGATTGACCGACGATAAAAGCGGTGACTGGGATGCGGGAGGCTTTCGTCCCCGCCGAAACTGACATGAGCATCAAAATCCGTGCCGTTGAGGCTCTTCTGGAGCAGTTTGGCGCAATTTTCGCCATTTTCGTGCTTTTGGAGCAGCTTGGCGCAGGAAAATGGAATTGTATCAAAAAGGCGCAATATGCGCAGCTGTCACACCCCTGTTACATGAAACAAGGCAAGGGATGACCCAGTTACATGCAACTTATAGTCTAAACATTTCTTATTATAAAGCATGTTACATCTCAAACCCTGATGGAACACAGGGCACGTCTTCATTAAATGCCAGCCCTTATGTTCTAGTACATTTAAACACTGGGAGCCATTTACTTTTCTTTAGGGTTTGATAACCAAACACACTGCATGCTTTAGGAAGAAAGCAATGCCCAAGTTGCTGCGTGTTGAAAAATAAGCAAGGGCCTCACAGGCCTGCGTCAGCAAGGAGGGACGCCTACTTACGTCCATGAGGGCATTGAAGGCTGGCATCTCCATTTGGTCGCAGACAGACTCAAATGAGCCCACAGTTTGTGTGTTGGCTAGACGCTCCCTGTTCCCCTCACAGTGCTCCACCAAGTTGATGAGCAAGCCAAGTGACTGAACCACAAGTGCATCCACAAAAAAGCAAATTGGAAAGGGGGAGGGGAGAGGAAGAAAGAAGCAAGTGTTAATCTTCACGTGCCAGGAACAGCACAGGTCTTCACAATAGAAAAACTGAGACAAATAGATTTTTCTGGAAATGGCACTTTAAAATCTGCAGATATTTTTTTTTCTTTCCTGTGCCAGACATCCACACCCAGGAGTTAATATTCACACAAGAATACCATTTTAAAACCTTCATGTTAACCGATTATGAGCAGTTTCAGATGCTCAAACGGTACTTTTGTTGTGATGTGCTGTTCTTATTGCAGTAGGCCAATCGCAACCACCTAAATTTGATCTGCAAAAGCAACTTCTAAATATTCCACTGCCATGCTCCTCCATTACAGAGTTGTGCTTCCAAAATGGAATGGAAAAAAAAAAATAAAAAAATAAGAGGGGCCTTTGTCATAACCCACCTTGGGCCTCCCATTTCAAAAGTGACAGGGCACTGACATTAGCCAGCAGCGAGATTCAAGCTATCGAAGCCAGCTCAGCAGTTCTGCTGTGTGGTGCAGGCACACAGTTGTTTGTGACAACCACCACCAAGATGCGACTACCTACCTTGCAATCAGTATAACATTCAGTGGACAGTTCCTTTTGTAAGCATGGAACGGCTTTCATTCATGCACAGCACACCACAGACCACAGCTATTGCAGTGCACAAACGAAATCTTGTTAATTTGTGAAACTCATAAAACTGCGACTTGCAAACGCGACGTTCAAACTGTTGATGTAAACTGTACAGCTTCCTGAACAATACACGACCCCATGCGACAATACAGTGTTTTTGGTATATACAAGCCGCAGCACTGGTGATGGCTATCAACATGATGGATAAGAAAACATATTAAGGCTACTGAGAAAGATTTAAAAAAAATTCTGGAGGTGTTTTGGCAACTCAGAAGTCCATCAAGCTCAAAGATAAGATTTTGGTGTTTGTAGGCACCAGCCAGCAATGACAAAAACGTCATCAGAGTTTGTACATGATAGAAAATAAAATAGAACAAACGGTAAGGATGAGAGAGGGAAACAGCCTAGCACTGCAGTGCTTCCCTCTCTCATCTCGGTCTTTCGCACCATTCTATTTTCTGTCATACTTCATTGCCTAGCCCAAGCTTCCACTTTAGTCGCACGTGGCACCTTTGTTAATGATGGCCTGAGGTACCTTGGGGGCTAAACTCACCCGTCGTGCAATAGGATCATTACAGCTTGTGGACACTGCGTGTGGAGAATAAGTTGAAATATACATAGACGATGCAAACGCTTCCAAAAGACTGCTCTTCTACGATGCCACTATTAGCTAACATAGTGCCTCTGGTAGCACTCGGGTACAAGTTAAGAATGGCAAAAATGCTCATGTGGTGTATCACTCCACCAAAGCAACGGACTCGGACGTCAACGTGTGCGGGTGTTTTGAGAGGAGATAGCGGTTAATGCGTGGCACTGTCTACTTTTTCTCCCCTAGCCTCTTTTTTTGTCGTTGCAGTAATTTATAGCCCGATTATGTCTGAAAAATCATGAAAAGAACTTGTGTCACGTTAAAATACTCTAAGGGACTCTGCGCCACGTGGAGGAACCGCCGGTGCGGTGACGAGGCGCAGGAGCGACTTCAGTCGTCATTCTTAAGTTGTACCCGAGTATAGCACTCCCCATGCATTTACGATGTGGACATGCTCCCCAGCACGGTCACGCTGACCTGTCATCATCACCCGTCCACCTCCCTAATTTTCAAAAAAAAAGGGGGGAGGGGAAACCCTTTCTTTCGTAACTCCACTGCCAAACACTCACCAAAACCAGAAGGTCGAAACGCTGTTCTAATGGCACTGCTTTAGGAACTTGAAGAATGCAGAGCAGAAGGGCAGGCAGGAGCCCGGGCTGGCTGCCAACCACATTGCTGCCCAAAGCTGAAATAAAAGAAGGGGAGAGGAGAGGGGGTCATGTGGTTGCAAAACCAACTCAAAGTAGGAGCCAATTTTGGAAAAGGGGACCCACCAGTATGGCGGTAATACAATACATGGAGGTGTGTGAATACCTCAAACTTCGAATTATTTCGTGAATAGTGCTTGGCATGTAAACCCATTTTTATGGTCTTCAGTATTTCCGTCTCACGAATACTGAAGACTTGCAAAACACAAAAGCTGGCTTAGGGGCAAGCACCCTTTTGTAGGGGTGTGCGAATATTCGATTTTCGAATTCGATTCGAATATTTCTTGCCCGAATAATTCGATTCGACTTTCGAATACCCAGCATTCGGACTTTCGAATAATTCGACGTGACGAATATTCGGAACGCTGCCAAAGTTGCGGCTAGATTAGTGTGGCCCTTACTGACCCTAACGTCGAAAGGTTTTGGTCAAACAATTGCCAGCAACCCGTTTTCGGCCAGGAAAGTTGTCTTTGAGGTTTGGACATATCCCTCCTTTTCGCCCGCAGAGACGTCATTGCCGACATGTAATTGGATAGTTCCTCGATTTTTTTGCGTCACTGGCGTACACGGAAAGAAAGAGCGACACAGCAGTGTTTAGCGTGCAGAAAACGTTCCTCACATACGGGTTTTTGAAATAATGAGGTGCGTTGCCGTTTTCAGGTCATTGGAAACAAATATGATGCGTCCCACTCGGGACAAAACAAATTACTACGACGACACCATTTTGTGATGGCGATGACACTGACGCTTCCCCCCTGATAATAGGACGTAAAATATCATTTTTCTTTTGTTAATTAATTTTATCACACGACTGTGCAGCCGCAAAATAGCGTATAATTATGGTATTGTTAAATTTTTGTGATTCTGGCCTTGCTGTAACACACTATCATCACCCGTCCTAGACCCTTTCTCGACGCCTATCCATAGCCAATCTGACGGTCGTCGCCGTCGTCGCCATGGTCGTCGCACGCCCGTGATTCTCCTCCGTGCCGTGCCATTCAGCATGAACAGCCACGGTGAAAAAAGAAGTGTACTTTGGAAGTTTTTCGAGAAGGCAAGTCCGTCCTCTGCTATCTGCAAGAAATGCGGCTCCGCGCTCAAGACGCCGGCAAGCACGACAAGCCCGCTCTTGAATCACTTGATGGGCAAACACCACGTTCACTACTTGGAGATTTGGATAATTTGTAATATTTTTAACATGACAGTTTGTGATTTCTTCAATTCTTTTTAGTGTATTTACTATTTAGAGCTCAAGGACATGAGCATGTGTTTATTAGTGTCCAACCTACTTGTTCTTCCAAAAAAAGCTTTGGTATTCGATATTCGACATTTTTGTCCACTATTCGACACTATTCGATTCGAATTCGATTCGAGATCAAATTTCACTATTCGCACACCCCTACCCTTTTGGCTTCACCACATGGCATGGCAGTGAACCCTTCCGGTGGGTTTTCTGCACAACCACACAGCTGTGAGACAAAGCCAAACACGCATTTTCTACACATTCAAAACATGCTCAACACCTTAAGTGTTTTTTTTTTTTTATAATTTCATTACCAAAGTGCCTATTTTTTCTAATGCTGAATTTTAATCTTGTGGAGCTACACAGCAACTACTCGAAGTTGAAAAAATATTTCCACTATATAGTAAGTGAAATCAACACAGCACATTTTACTTCTGGATGTCGCACAGGTTTGTATTTTATTAGCCTGCTGCTAATAAAATACAAACCAAAAAAATGAAAACAGACGCAAGCACCACATCATTTTTCATGAGTAGAGTAATCAACTTTTTGCTATTTTACTCGGGAAGCGTCAGGACTCCTGTAAATTTCGAAACGGAATGACACAGAGCGGCTGACGACCACTCGTAATTCTTGCTTCAGAGATGTCTCTAGCATCAGTAGAAAAGCTTCTCAATTCAGTATCATTGTAGTCTTCTTCACTTCCGGACACAGGATAAACACCAGTATCTGAATAATCTTCATTGGAAGAAGATGAAGCTGAAATGAAAAGTGCTTTTTTATGGGTTTGCAGGCCATTATGCATGTGCATGTGTAGCCACCACCAGATGCCATGTTTTCACTCAAAAAGTGCACTTCTGCCACAGGAGAAACTGAAATGGGCAAGCAAGTGCTTCCATCTGCTGTGCAATCTAAGTCACAGACGAGTGCTCATTGTCCTGAACATTCACGAAGAGAACCTATTCCGCTAGGACGAGCTCTGCTTGGCCACAACCATTTGGGGACGCTTTGGCTAGGACAAGATTTGCTCGTCTGAAACCCTCAAGTTAATAACTGGCACTTTTTTTTTTTTCAACAATTATTGTACACTTGGGCAAATAGGGAATGCAAGGTTTGATCAAATTCAAAGCAAATGGCAACTTTGGCTGAATAATTTCGAATCCAATGTATTCACCGCCACCTGTCCAGTCGCCCAGTGATGCCCAGAGACTTGACATATGCTGGAGCTTGGATTAGAAGGAAGTCTGCACAGAACACACATGGTGTAGGGCCTGTGCTGGCGGAAAGTGTCGCATTCTTGCTGTGGTGGCGCAAGCTCTTCTAGTGCAGCTAAGAGCAAGGTCCAATTTTTCTCACTTTCCGTGGCGTAGCCAATGGTTTCAATATGTGGGCCAACATGCATAGCCACTGAGGTTAAGAAATCTTACTGCAAAGCTGTACCAGAGACACAAAAGGTGCTGCTGCTTCTCCAGCTGCAGATATGTGCTCCAGGACCATGACTCGCGTACAGTAAGACAATCACCCGTTAAAACGTGGGATGCTGGTCAGCAGGCAATTATGTTGCAACCTGTTCCGGGAGCAACGCTTGCACTACAGTGGCCACTGGTTTCCACTCTCATGTTTAGTTACCCATGGAATCGAACAGCTCTGCAAAAATTGGGGCCCAACGGCAGTGCACGTTTGCTGCTCCAGCAGGTGGGGACGTTTTGAAAAGCTTCCAGAAGATTCCTGCACATGTCGTTTTGGATCTCCAGAAGCCGCCTACAAGCTAGCGCTTATTGCCTGTAAATCCCAGCCATGTGTCTTCATTTCGTGCAAGGTTGAGCAAAATTGGCAACTTCTTTTTAAATGCCCTTATCCTCACAATTGCATGTCCTGTCACTACAATCTGGTGACAATAAAAATGAAGTTCTGTTCTGTTGATTGTGGCAACAAATGTCAATCTTTAAGGACAATGTAAAGGGCTGGAATTGTGATTCAAAAAAGTTGTTTCGCGACAGAATTACGGATTTAAGCGGTGTATATTTGATCATCCCGAAAAAAACTTGCTTTAGTACATGCCAGTGAAAAATCGTAGGAGCGAAATCACAGGCGACGAGAGAGAGCGAAAACTACCGCCACTTCCGTCTCCTTTTCCTTTCGTCCTCGTCCCTGCACTGTTTCACCGACATGCCACGTAACCTACAAGCCCGAATTCGAGCTTTAGTTCGTATTTCACCCATGCTGTATGGTCGAAGGCTGCGGGCATAACGCTGACAATTTTTTGTCACCTCCCTCAATAATTGGTTGCAACTTTGGTCAGAAGAGAGAGGTGCCACTGACAGCTGCGACACCGTTCATTTCACCTTCATTCAAGGACACACTAGGTTAGGTTCAGCTGGCATTTAGCTAGTAGGCTGTATAGGTTGTATTCACTGGCGTGGCATGCATGCGGACAACCACGTATGTGCACCGTAACGCGTTACGTCGGGCTCCGTGAGATGGCGGTACTGTCCGTGCTAAGCACCCGTGTGTTTGATGGTTCAAACTGTCCCCCACCGAATGCAAAATAATGCCTCCACTCCAATGTGAATGCGATTAATAACATATCTGTTGATACCACCGCCACGAATCGGGTTGAATGGGGCAGATGACACACGCCAGTGCTTTCCCCCCCCCCATCGAGGTGCGGGCGCCGTGGCACAAGCTGCGCCATTTGGCACAGACATGACCATTTCCAGAGCTTCCAAGCGAAGGAATTGACCGCAAAATTTTCCGGTGAATACCATATATACCAAACTGTGATGGCATTGACAATAATGCCAAAAATATAACTGATCCAGAACCAAGCATGCACAATTGCCAGGAGGCAGGAATCCCTGCTCAATACTTCAGTTCAAGCAGTGGTCAGATCAGACCCCACTGATCAGACCCCACTGAGCTTCAACATGCCACGAAACAAGACAGTCAAGGAGAAGGGTGCATGCAGTGTCATCAAAATGTTGGGTGCTGAAAAACAGAGGTCCACTGTGATGTTGGCCGTCACAGCAGAAAGACTAAAGCTGCCACCTTCCGTTATTTTCAAACAGAAGACCCTTCCAAAGGAAACTTTTCCTTGTGGTATCCACATCCGGGTGCCAAAAGAGGGGTAGATGACAGCAGACCTCACGGTCGATTGGACCTCAACTGTCAGGCAACAACTGGGAACACTTCTTCCCTCACTTCTTGCAGTGGAAAGCTTTTGTGGCTACCCAGTGGAAAGTATTCGTGCAAAGCTGGAAGAAATATGCACAGACATTGCTGCTATATCGGGTGGCCTCAGCCAGTGCTACAGCCTCTTGACGTATCCATTCAAGGGTAATGTTAGGAGGCTGTATGCGGACTAGATGGCCGTGGGCAACCATGCTTTGACTTCAGATGGCACAATCCAAAGGCTGTCAGTCGAGCTACCGTATTTATTCAAATATAAGGCGAGGTTTTTTTTCCAAAATCCATAGTTTCAAAGTCATACCCCGCCTTATATTCAAAGCTCGGTATAGCAATATGGCGATTTTGGTGTGAGTTTGGTTTCCACCTTTTGACCATTTCGAAGCTTTCAAAAGAACCCAACAACACCGTTAGAGATTTTAAGGTAAAACTTACTGAAACGCAGTTTGCAGAAAGTAATTACCGAGTTTTGGCAGCTGCAAGTGTACTGAATAGCTCATGATACAGCAGACGCTATGGCAGCAGATGCCTTCGACCATGTCATCGAGCTAAGCCAGCAGTAGTCGCTTCAAGCGCCAGTAGTAGCTGCAAAGCTTGTAAACAAGTCGACACCATTTTGCCTTTTTTTGGAGTGCTTGAAGTTCCTCCTGAAAGATTTTCTTTCTCAGTGCTTCAAAAGCAGGCACCCCTTAAATGCTCACTCAGTGGTTGGTATACGCTTGGGCACTGATCCCCAAAGCCATGGTGGCGGCATCATTCCGCAAGTGCTGCATTTCTAACACTGTTGGCAGCACCAAATACGCTGACCTCTTCAAGTGTGCAAGTAGGAAGACTATTTGATACCACCACCCCTGAGGATAGCAGTTTCTGATTGCGTCTGTCATATTGCTCCGAATAAATATCTTTGTGCGCTGATAGTCCATGAATAATTGGTGTCTGCTTTGCTGAAAGGTAAGGAACTTAACTGCCTTGCCTTCCTTCCTTCGTTTCTATAGCCTGATATTGGTAGAAATATACTTTTTTTCCTTTTTGACTCTTCAAACTGCACCCTCGCCTTATAACCAGGACCGCCTAATATCCGAAAAAATATGGTACTTTGCACTTAGGCTCTGGAAGCATGAAGCAAGATTGGCAATGATGTAATCGTCAAGAGTTCCAAGAGGACTGCGATATCGCACTCACTCGACACCACGGAGGACTACTTGCTCTGTCTGGGAGCATGAAGACATAGTCAGCAATGGAATGTGGACCCTGATGAGGCAGTGTGTGATGACAGCTCAAATTTGGACTCTGAGTAAGCTTGCATTCACCAACAAATAAACAGGCACAGTGCAATTCTTGTACATAATGAATGTACAAAATTACAAAGGTAAGTCTTGTTCAAAATTAAGTTTCTGCGTACGGCACCTGTAACATTCCATTATGCAACATGTTTCAATTCCCCTGCCTGTAGCCCAAAACATTTCCTCAGAATTTACCCCCTTGCAATGATCGCGCCCCCAACTTTGCATCAATTCTTTTAGAAAAGAAAGTGGGATGATTACGCAAGTAATTTCGGTATTTCTCATACACACTATTGTCTGGGTGCCCTCCTCCAGTCTATGCTTAGTACCCGCCGCGGTGGCTCAGTGGCCAAGGCGTTGTGCTGCTGAGCATGAGGTCACGGTTTTGATTCCCGGCCGCGGCGGCCATTTTTATTTCGGCACACGTTAACCCTTTCAGGGTCACGGATGTACATATATGTCCTCTGCAAACACCTTCAAAATGGTCAATAACGTATATGTACGTCATCGCTTGTATGTTTAAAAAGCGCGCCTTTTTCGCCAACTTCTCTTGCTTGGCATGTGCTGCCACACTACGGAAATACGTCAAATTATTTTCTTGCGCCAATGGGTCTTTTTTTATTTTTTTATCAATTACCTCAGTGGCATGCCGGCTATCGCTTGCGCATCCGGTAACGAGGGGGCGCACTGAGTATCGCCCACCGGGCGCCTCTCGCTTCTTGCACCTGCCACAGACCAAGGGCGCCTGCGAAACTGATGAGGCTCTTTTCTCGTTTTTTTTTTTGTATTTTATAGGAGCGGTGCGCCGTCTATCGCTCGCGCATCCGGCCGCGCGCCCACGCGCAGCGGCTGGTTTCGGTATTGTCCTCTGGGCGCCTCCCGCTTTTTGCGCCCGCGAAACTGATATTTATCTGATTTCGAATCACTCAAAAGGTGCCAGCTTATTACTCTCGTTTTTATTTAGAATTTTTCTTGTGTTACTCATGAATAAACCACATGTATGTAACAACACAAACAATTTTTTTGTCACTTTATGGTCACCCTAAAAAAATTACAATAATTTTTTCTCGAAATAGATTCATCCGAATAATTTAAATCAGCAATAACAAAAATCGACCCTGGGGGGTCGCATTTGGCGAAAAAAAATTCGACCCTGAAAGGGTTAAAGATCCCCAGGTGGTCAAAATTAATCCAGAGCCCGCCACTACGGCGCACTTCATCACCTGTGCTGCGTCGACGTGTTAAACCCTACAACCAACCAGTCTATGCTTAGTCTGGCCCATGACTGCTGCCGCTGCCACCTGACCTGACAGCTCAGTTCTCTTGAATGAAGCCCAATGCCAGTTCCAGCGACCCTCCACTCGCTTGTTGGGCTCCAACCACTGGCACGACAGCACACTGCATTACACTGACCCTCCACTGCCCCGCAGAGTTCGCGGATGGCACTCGCTGCGGTCCCACACGACACGACGTCATTTGCAGCATTCCAGATCGCACTTCAAGCAGGAATGTAACTTAGTAAAGCTGTAGACTGGGCTAGTTGGTAATTCATGGTGGTCAAATGTAGCGCAGAAGAAACACACGGGACGAAAAGTATACACACGGACGACCGCAAACTTCCAACTGATTCTTTATCCACGTAACTGCAGATATACCGTATTTATTCGAACCTAACACGCACCTTTTTCTGGAAAAATCGGTCCCAAAATCACATGAGCGTTACAATCGAGTACGACTCAAAACTGCATCGCCGTATGGCCATATCTCCATCGACGTTTCAAGATGGCTGCTTGACTACTGAAGCATTTTTAGTAGGCGCATCTTTGCCTTTATTGTCTGCGTGGTCTTTTTTTGCGTTCCTCTGTTCTTTCCACCATGGAATTTCCCACTGCAAAAACACGGCGGGTTCACCACGATGCTGCGTTTAAGAAGAAAGTAATCTTGTGCACGGAAAGCGATGGAAATCGGGCCTCGTCACATGCGTTCAGTGTTCAAAGACTTGCGTGCGGGACTGGCGCAAGCAGAAAGAGAAAATTTTCACAAGCAAGGCGACACGGAAAGGGTTCAGCGGACCAAAGAAGGGACGATATCCCCAAATTCAAGACCTAGCGGAGTACCTGCAGCAGCAGCGAGCGGCTCAGAGACCCAAACGACAGAGCTGCTGGGGCAGCGACGGCGCTGCACCGGACCGTCGTCATGGTGACTGTCTTGCCGGCAATAGCCAGTGCATTTCATTTCATGCCACCTTTCGAATAAACCTTGCTTATTCCAAGCGAGAAAAAGTTGCATTGTTGTACTAAATAATGAGTCTAGTGCGCATTACAATCAAGGACATAGCGTTTTTTTCTTCTTCGGTCCTCGAAAAACAGGTGCACGTTACAATCGAGGGCGCGTTAGATTCTATAAATACGGTAACCTTTCAGCCCCCAGGCCCGCGTTGCACCAACACCAGAGATGAGCCACTCATCCAGCCCAATGCTGTATTTCTTTCCCCACCAGACAAACAGGATTGTTCTTTAGTTTCCGTTCTATTTTCAACACCAGTGGGTAGGAGAAACCCAAGGAAAAAAAAAAAAAAAAAAAGGGGTCTTTTGACTATGGTGCAGATCTAGCAGAGTAAAAGTTGCTTAAAAATGCCGGCGCACTTGATTAGCATCAAATTCCTCTCATAAAGCTGGCCCGGACATTGCTTTCGACTATAAAACCGTCTGAGCCAATGACGACAGCAATGGCAACCATGACGACTCACTCGGTAGTGCTTGTGCATGCATGCATGGCAACACATACACTAAAAACCCATGCGCCGTTCAGTGCCTGGGTAAGCGCAAGCTGAGGAATGAGTGCGGGCAGAGAAATGCAAGCTCACCACTGTCATGGGTCATGTTCAACAGGACGCGCAGAACTGACAGGAGGCAGGAGAAGAAGACCGCACCAGGCCCCCGCATGCTCTGCAGAACCACCGAGGTGATCTGGCTCTCGCCAGCCTTGCCACCACTGTTACCCCCGTTGCTGCTGCCAGCAGTAGCAGTGGGCTCGCTCAACACTGGGTGCTCCAGCAGGCTTGACTGGCACAGCAGCAACAGCCTGCAAGGCACCATGGGACGGGCATTGTGGTGGGAGAAACGAGTACCAAGCCGCGCGGAGTGACGACAAAGATCATTAACAAGAAAACTCCAAAGCATTGTAAGTTCCCTGTGGCAGGTTTCATTGTCTGCAACGTCCAGTGAGTATCACCGGATTGCAAGGCCCGCAACATGCACACCAGGAGTCTGTAAACCTACAATTTAAGACACCTCTGCCACGTTCACAGTCACCTGGCATTAGACCACTGACCAGTGTACACAAAACATGAAACACACGCACATAATTTTTGGTTCAACAGCGCAAATTGGGCGAGGCCAAAGCGAAGAGGACAACATGGGTGCCCGCATTGTCCTCGTTCAATTTGCGCCGTTGAACCAAAAATGGAGTCATATCAACACGCCCAACTTACCACCTCCTTGAACACACACATTCAGACCACCAGACCAGCAGTGCATACTTCTCTTGCATGTTTACAGGTCAGAACAATGTGTACACAGTAGCCTGTCAACAAGAAAAAAAAAAAAAAAGGAAGTCGTTTCACTTAGGCGAATGCGAATGGTAGCGTTTGAGTGGAAGAGCGTTGCTTGGGTATTCTTGGTTATCTTGCCTTTTCTGTTTCGTCCATATTGTTTTTATTTTCTTTTACAGGGCAATTTCAGCGCTACTTGCGCTCGTAGTTTAGCCACCCCTTCGGGACCAACGGATACATGTTGAGTTTGGTGTCATTTACGCTGTTGAACTCAGCAACTGTGACAGTGAGCATCGACATCAGTCAAAGTAATTGACCCATCCACCTCTTTGAAAATATTGCGAGACGAGGAAAGCTCTAGAGGCGATGTCCCGCGCAAACGCAAGGTGACAACACCCCGTAATCCGAAATCTGGCTATTTATACGCTAACTTCCTCTGAATGTTGTCATCTGCACATACTGTGCAACTACCACATTCTCCAGTAGCACACACAGCAGCTGCTGTGGCTAGCATGCCTGACACACCTGGGCATTGCCTAGCAATGCTCTCGCTTGCGCAGCATTGTTTTCCTCAGTGACCTTGGTTCACAGAACGATCAACACGATTTTAAGATTTTAGCACTTACGGGCTCAATAAAAAGGACTAAGAAGAGAACGGAAACAAGAAGGCAAAAAGAAAAGAAAAGCTGAAAATGGTCCCTGGGCCTAAAGGAGCCTACAACTGTACAGCAAAAGGTATGCACTTAAATTAAAGGGACACTGAAGGCAAACAGCAAATTGGGCTCAGACGAAAGTTCAACTGCCCCGAAGCCCTCTCAGCATTTATTTGGTGGCAAAAGATGCTTTAACTGCCAAGAAATTACCAATTGAAAAACGCCTTTCATTCCTTGCACCATTTCATGACGTTTTGCGTGACGTAAACGGTTGCCAGAAGCAAGTGAGACAGCGGTGTGGTCTAGCAGGGAAACTAAAACCTACCGAGAAAACCATCGCAGCCACAGGAGCCACTGGTCACGCACTCGACGCACATGACAAAACAACTTGCCTGCCTACACTTGTTACCTGCCACTCTCTGTCTTTGTGCTGCACGGGACGCGAGATGGTGGTTAAACAATGTGAATGTGCCACGCAGCCTTTTACTTCACCTACAAAATGTCTAGCGGACAGTGCGACTGCAGCGAGAACGACGCCAGGGACGCTCTTTTGATCTGCATTTTCACTATGGATAGTTGGGTTTTAGTCGCTTCGATGCACTTGGCTCAACAACATGGTGCCATCTGTTAGTTTAACTTGTAACAGCAGGCAAAGCGAAATTTTTTCTGTCGCAATACGGTAACGCTTACTGCCCCATCTGTCGAATGTTTTGCGAAGCGAGTTGCCTATTAGCCCATCTGCGCCAGAAGTGTGCCTAGAGCTTTTACGAGCGCCCAAGCCACCAATAATGAACAACTTGGTGCCAGTGAACTATGTGCACAACATGATACAAATAGTACCATTTTATTACGCACCATAGTGGAAGCATAGCAGCACACAATGCCCTGAATCAAGAAACACGGTTTGACGCACACATTTTATTCAACTTCAAGACAATCAAGAAATGGTTTCGAACAAACATCATTACAGCAAGCGCTTTGAGGCTGAAGCGTGAAATTAACAGGCGACTGATAACCTTCTCTTCGTTGTAAGGGTAGCACTTGCTTTTTGCGATTTACGGGGGCAACTAATACCCCTGCTACACTAGCGCCCGAATGTCATTTGACTGAAATTCCAAGTTGTGCTGCTACACTGGGTTTTGAAATGCCATTCAACTCAAATGACATTCGAGCCAAATAAGCACCGAGAGAGACATTTGGGATTTCAAATGCCATTTCTAGCACACTCGCACGCAGAGTCTTGGATCGGCAATAAAAAATGTAATACTTCTGTACGTAAAAGAAACAAAATATTTTTGTTTGTGGAACTTTGTTCACTGTTCATTTACTTAAAATATGAAATCAACATATTTAGTTTTGATACTCTCATAACCAGTGGGTCAGTTGCAAAAAAAAAAACTACGCAAACAGCAACTACATTAGAGTCAAAACTGGTGTCTCTTCTAATTTAATAAGGGGGCTCACTGGTCTTAAACCAAAAAAGTTTATTTTTGTAATTATGATGATGAAAATTGGGGGGCTCATGTAGTTTCTCATTCTGATTGTAGATATCAAATTTGTTTTTGAGTAAAATGATTATATTCAAATTTATTTGGATTTTTATATTCAATTTTTTGACAGCCTTTGTAAAAAACTGCTGGAGGGATGCAGCTAAACAGGGAACCAGTGAACTGTGCACAAATCAAAGAGTGCAATAAGACTAACATTATCGTTCTATCTGGTCTGTAGCAGAAGTTATGACCATTTGAATATTGGGCTTGAAAGGTGGCAACCAGAAAAACCGGTTTTGCCTTCCAGGCCCAAACTTCAAATGGTCGTAACCACTGATCTCCACCAGAGTTGCTGGATGGCGCTTCGAGGTCTCCGGCGCACGGCCGCCGGAAGTTCGAGCGCTCGTCCCGGAAGTCGGGCCGTTCCAGCATAGCGCATGCTACGCATGGGCTGGTTTCGCACGCATTCCGCCAAAAATGCCTGCTTGTTGCGCCGTAAACTGCACAAGCAGACCAGAGAAGTCGTCTGGGAAGACGTTCTACTTGGAAGTATTACAATATTCTGAACGACGTGCGTGATACGCAGCGAAACGCAAATGTCATATCAGTGTCGTTTTTAAGCTGGGGCTCTTGTTACGCAGATTCCCTCGCTCTAAGCCGGATTTATACCGGCGTTGGGTGGCAAACTTATACCCTAGTTACACGGCGAAAGTAACCGCAGTTAAGTTTAACCGTGGTTACTAAACTTTAACCGCGGTTATCGCCAACTGCGGTTTTGGATGTTGCACGCGAAATTGCAAGTTTGGTAACCGCAGTCACTTGATTATGAGCGCAACAAAAATAAATTACCACACTTTTAACTTCACGATAAAAAAAAGAGAAGCAGTGTAGACAAAAAGAAATATCGTTAAAGCATTCGCTTCTGACACAAACGCAACGCACTCGTGCGCGGCGAGAAGAGGGGCTTCCCCAACAGCTCGCAACCGGCTTGGTTTGCTTAGGTCTGTTTTAGCATCGCGGTATAGATATTTGACCACCGCTATCTCTACAACTGCGAATAATTACAATCCATAGCACAATTTTTCACCGCACTAACATCCATTTTCTCGAATGCGGAAGTTCTTTTCCGCGATCAGATTGATTTCAAAGAGCGGCGATGCGATAAGCTGTTGCTGCCGTGGTCTGGGACGGTTCGGGCCGCAAGCAGTGCCGTGCGGGCAGGCGCGCCGGCGTGTTTACAAGCACGGCCGACGCGCGCGCCGATCGTTTCCGTGTGCTGAAAACGCTTCAAGATTGCCTGCTGTATACATTTCTGGCGGACGACGTGCGGAATTTACAAATTTAGCACGGCGTTTGTCGTAGTTGATCCGCTGCTGACGGGCAGTCGCGCTGATTGCGAGAGCGATGCAAAGAACGTAAGCGCGTCTTGGGGACAGCTTTTGGGCGCCCGCTATTTGAGAACCTTTGTCTCTTCCGAACGCCAGGTGATTTTTTTTTCCGCCTCCGCTGATGCGCCGCCACTTGCGTCCGAACTGAATTGTGCGATTTTGAGCACTGCGGCTGCAGAAAGTGCGGTTAGCGTGACCGAACTGAGGTGCCAAGCTCAGTTTGCGCTAACCATGGTTAGCGACGTAACCGCAGTTTCGTCTGTCGTGTAACGCAGCAAACTGCGGTTTTGTCTAACCGCGGTTTGCTTAACCGTGGTTAACTGTGCCCGTGTAACTAGCTCTCCATCCCCAGGCAGCAGGCTCTGCAGTGACCACTTTACTGACAACTGTTTTGACAGAACGGGCGCACGAACTCGGCTACAGCCTGTCGCCGTGCCCACGTTGTTTTCTTTCTAGCATAAATCCCTAGCATAAATTTCTAGCATAAATCCCGTTAGAGCTGCGTCATCTCCCAAACCAAGACCCAAGTGACATTTTCGTTCTCCTTTGCAATTAAATTCTGCTTCATATTAACGTCGCATATTTCGGTATAGCATATGTTGCGATCTGAACGCAATGTGTATAGCCAAAATGCAATAAAGTGAGAACAAAATGCCAAAATCCGCCAATCGGGATGCTCATCAGCGGTTGAAAAGCATAGCAGACGCCCGACTTCCGGGACGAGCCGTTGAGCTTCCGGTGGCCGTGCGCGCGCCCGGCCGCGACAGCGGCGAAGCGCCATCCAGCAACTAAGTGGAGATCAGTGGTCGTAACTTCTGCTACAGACCAGATAGAACGATAATGTTAGTCTTGTTGCACTCTTTGATTTGTGCACAGTTCACTAGTTCCCTGTTTAGCTGCATCCCTCCAGCAGTTTTTTTAGAAAGGCTGTCAAAAAATTGAATATAAAAATCCAAATAAATTTGAATATAATCATTTTACTCAAAAACAAATTTTATATCTACAATCAGAATGAGAAACTACATGTGCACCCCAATTTTTATCATAATAACTGTAAAAATAAAGTTTTTGATCAAAGACCCATGTGCCCCCTTAATATCATTTTACTGCCTTAGACTGCTCCTAAATTTGATTGTTGTACGAAAACAGAATTGGGCGACAACAGCGCCACTACAGCACAGCAAGCAATTGTGAAGGCTTTCAAATGCCATCGAAACTGTAGTGTAGCACGGCGGTTTCTGAATGGCATTGAAGCACCCCATTTGAGTCAAATGACATTCGGACGCTAGTGTAGCCGGGGTATAAGTTACTTCCCTCAGGCGTAAGCCAAGAAGATTAAAAAAAAAAAAAAAAAAACCTGCATACACTTTACATACCCGGTGCGGGGTTGAATCGTCACTATTGATAATTCCAACGTAGTAAGCACAATCCACCCGCCAGCAGGAGCACGCCGTCAAATTTCATAGCGAAGCGAACGTAACCACAACGCACATACAGCTTCGGCCGCCGGCCTGGGTGCGAAACTTCGTACGGGCAGACAGCGCTACGTGACGGAACACAGAACTTGTTCTATTAGGTGCAAATTACTGCCTACAGAAGAGCGAAACCGTGGAAAGCAGACGCACTACTTGCCGGCACGTAAATTTATAATTGTTTGACTTATAAAAGTTAACATGCAAATAAAGATTTTATGTGTTTCTTTGAGAGCTTGTGTGTGCGTTTCTCGTTCCGTTGTTCGTCATGTGACTGTTGGCACATCCGCTCACTCACTGTTTACGTCATCTCTGCTCGGCGACTGATAGCTTCATTTCTTGATTATTTACGCAATTATTTTCAAGGTACTGCCCCAGAGACTGGTACATTCAATTTCTGCAGATGCCAATCTATCTATTAGACCAACTTCGGTTTTGTCCTGAGTGTCCCTTTAAGATGGCTTAAACTGCCCCACATATTCTGTAGACACAGGAATCTGAAAGGTAAATTTTTTCGCAAATAAGTGTTCGCTATGCTTCAATTTGCAGAGCGCTATTACAGTTCGAAGTACAGTCAAACCTCGTTATAGCAAACCACTGTATGTGACAAAGTAGTCTTAACTCCCTTTGAAGTTCCTATAGAAGCCCATACATATCTCCAGAATTTAGCCTGTCAAACTTGCATCGGATAAAACATGCAGGGCCAAACAATTGTTCACGACCAAAATCTCCTGTTCTGGTTTCATTATTGCACGTATCATCACCAGGTTTCATAGAGTCCATGAAGACACAATACCAGTTTGGTTCATAAAAAGACTGCCGAGTTGTAATAATAATAATATCAATCTTATTGTAAACTTGAAACAAATAATTTTTATACAGTCTACGCTTGTTATAGTGGATCCGGCAACAACGGACTTCCGGTTACAACAGACCATTTCTGTTGGTTTGTCTGGTCCCCATGCATTTTAAATGGAGTCCACTCCGCTCATAACGGACCCGGCTAGAGCAGACTATCGGCTACAACAGACTAAATATTAGGCAAAATTTGTTTCCACTGAATGTTTATAGTGGACTTCAGCGGGGCCGGCACCCGATGTGCTTTTTCTTCGTTTATTTTGTCAAGAAAACTGTTATGTCTGGCAACATTGCTGGCAGCCGGGTCGTTGGCGCAGCCAAGCCAAGCCATGCCAGTGCCAGTGGCTTTTTTTTTTTTTTTGTGCAACCAGCGGCATGAGCGGCAGGGTAGCTGATTTCACTTTCGGAAAAATTAATCGTAATCAACATTGTTGAACATGCGGAAAAACAGGCCAACATCGCCAGAAGTACAGGCCTGTCTAAGCAGACGGTCCGCTCTACTGTGAAGAACAAGGCCGCTGCCGATAAACGCGACTTCGGTGAGATTGAAAACAGGGCTATCAATACTCAAAGTTGTGCACCCGTAGGCGAGTCTGCCCTCGTCAGTCTTTTTATCTAATAAAAAACTCGGGTTAAGTGAAGTTCGGGTTTCATTATTCCCATGCATGCATTCTTCCCGTTCCGTTCGGTGAAAAAGGTAAGAAAGGCCTCAAGTAGAGGGGTTATTCCCCATCCATTGTGTGCAATCTGCCGGTAACCGTGAGCAGTCCAACTGGTCTAACTTTCGATTTTACAGCTGTCCGTCATCAGAATATTTCATTACAGCTGTTTAAATTACCAGACTAAAATCGCTAAAAATGTAAGCCGCCTTGAGGCAACGTCAGGCAGCGATCCGAATTGTTTGACGAACGGTTTCGGGAAAACCTCCCTCGTCGTGAGGGGATTTAAAAGAGCCTAGCTAATGCTGATGGTCGCGCCTGATGTTTTATAGCTGGTTAATAATTGCGCCTAGTTATATTCTTGATTTATTTGCTCAGCTCATCATGTGTCTTTACAAGCTTGACCGCATGCGCTAGGCCTTTTCCAAGTGCCGGTGCTAAGCTTTGGAAACAGTGTTTACGCGATTCTTTGCCATCGTGCGAACACTGCAGGGGTGCTGCAGCCGTATAGAAAGAACAAAGTGTATGTACTATGCATATGCAATATCGGTCAAAGTACCCACTTTAGGGCTCGCTCATACTCTCTCCTCCCCCCCCCCCCCCCCCCCCCCCCCCCTGTCGGATAGTGCATACTTCGGCTACAGCGGACGTTTTTTTCCGGAGTCAGAGGGTCCGTTGTAACGGGCGTAGACTGTAGTCTATTGGTTGCTTTGCATCACTGTCTTTTTTTTTTCTCTCCCATTAGTGTATTTATGAATACCCATTTTCAATCTCCCTCGAAAAGCGTCATGGAGTGACATAGAAAAATAGTTGTGTCAGCTGCCGAGACCAAACATTTGTTCAAGATGACTAAGTCGGTAATTTTCGGGATGTGGTACTTTTTACACAACAGCACCACTACGTGTGTGTTTCTACCTAGTGTGTTTTGCAGTGAAGCTGTCAGCCGCTTGGCGGTCGGAAAATTTCGTGTCATAAACAAAAAACTCAGGCAGGATCCAACAGTTCTCGCCCAAGACACCGAGCACATGCATCAGGCTAATGAGGCATGCAGCATAGAGCTCAGTATTCATGTATAGGAAAAAAACCACAAAACAAGCATCGAACTGGCGGTACCACCGTTATAAGATGAATGCGGAGAATCAACGGAAATGTGAATGGGCGCAAAAACGACCGAAAACTGATGCTGCCTTTGCCGCCTCAAATTCCACCTCGCCAAGTAGGTGCGAATTCCTTGCGATTGAAGAGCAACTTGCCCACATGGAATGCCGCTGTGAGATCATTATTCTTCTACAGCTTGAAAGGCTTTCCGAGCAACATTTCCCCCGTGTATTTAAGGCCTCAGGATGCACCCTTCACCGGTCGCCAGTCTATGCCTGCACGGGATAGTTGTTGAAGGAGGGGGCGTGCACGCAGAGCTGGGCGTCATGCCGCTGCCAATGACATGCCCATTGTGCTAGTGGGAGAGTTAAACTTGGAAGGCTGTTGGCTCAATGCGCCCTGGCAGCTGTCCTCTTTAATCGAGCGGTTTGGGACTTGGTTGGTGTGTTACACAGACAGTAACATGCCCACAACGGGGGAGGAAAACAGACGGTCACATGTTTGTCCACTAGAATAAAGCTCGAGGACTTACAGGTTTTAACTTGCTGTGGGAAGGACGCATGTCATTCACTTGGAGGAAGAGCGGGAATTGAAGGAGCGTTGGCCCGAACAGAAGTGCGAATGGGCAATAAAAACAATGGAAAGCACTGACGCTGCCATTACTACCTCAAGTTCCAGCTGGTCGAGTAGCTGTGAACCGCTCCCGGATGACCAGAAACTTTCCCACTTGGAACACTGACGTGGGCCATTATTACTTATTCAGCTTAACACTTTCATGACCGCGGAAAAATCCGTTGTTTTTTGGTGTTCCAGGTAATATTTTTTCTTCGCCACAGATAATGCCTTATGCTGAAGTGTAAGATATGAAATGATAGAGAAAGAATAGGGCTTCCTAACACTAATAATTTCAAGCAACAGATCTGCTACACATTTTATTAAAAAATTATTAAAAAAATAAAAAGAAAGAAAAAGAAAAAAAAATGACAAAAACATCAATGACACTTTGCACAGGGTACACACAAAAAAATTTGAAATATACAATTTGAACATAAGACCCTTAAAAAGTAATACTGCAAAAATGAGCTCTGTAAGCACAAAAGTTATTTATGTACACACAGTTATATAAACACCAGTGTCCACTAGTTGTTTTCAGGTAGTCCAGAAAAGATTTTTTTTCTTACCACAGAAAATGATGGATGCTAAAGTGTAAGTTATGAAATGATAGAAGAAGAATGGGGCCTTCTAACAGTAATAATTTCAAACAACAGACGTATTCCTAATTTTATCAAAAAATTGTGAAAACAAAAGTAACAAAAAGAAAAAAAATTGATGACCTCAATGCTACTTTGCACACGGTAGACAAAAACAATTTTGAAATATACACTTTGAACACCTTATAGAATAATACTGCAAATATGAGCGGTGTAAGTACAAAAGTTATTTACATACAAAAATATAAATATAAACACGAACAGCTGCACGCTGCTCCGGAGTGCTACGCCGAGGTCAACTCTGGGCCGCCTTCCTGGAGAGAACTCGACTCACTGTGCAGCCGGCGCCAACCGGTCTGGCCCGAACAAAGTCAACACCCTGCCAATAAGAGCTGTGGCCTTTAGAACAGGGCCGGATCTGTTTACAACAACCCGCGCCCGCATTAGAGCTACCGGAGAAGAAAGCGAAACTCATCGGCGCACACCTGATGATGGTCTGGGGCGATTTTACGCACTTTCGCCGTCCGTACTTTAGTCTGACGAATCTAAGTCGTCTTCCGTGTCTGTGCTGCTACCATCATGCACAGACTCAAGCTCAGATACATCGCAATCGGTCGAAATTCAACGTCTGCATAGAGCATCGGCGAGCGGCGGCAACGCCATAACTGAAACCACGTGAGCTCGTCTCCCTGCCGGCAAAGGACATTTAAAAATCCCCCCCGCGGCGGAAAAACGAAAGTCGAAAGCGAAACTGATAAAATAATTTCTCATTTACCATTTGGATGGCATTAGCGGTCCAGAACCGCTCGGAGAGCGCCAAAGTTTGTACTTGTATTCATCGATAGCATACTATCAATGGGAATAGGCAACAGGTTAAAGAGCTTTCAGGGCAACATTTTCGACGGTTTCTTTCACTTCTAAGCCCGCACACATAACCGGTTGCCAATTTATGTGAGCTTTGTTTGGGAGGAGGGCGTTCAATCACAGCTATAGCTTTTATGTCCTTATGCAGGCATGAAAGTTGGCATATGTCTGTTGTGCTGGCGGGTGGTTTAAATGTGGATGCCAAATGGCCCAATACGACCTGTCCGGTGTTGTCTCAGTGGTCTAGCGGATCGGGTCGGTGTGTTACAGAAACAGTAAGACGCCTATGATGCCGCAGTAAAACAGACAGATCCATGTTTGTCCGCGAGAATAAAGCTGGCGTTCTACCAAGTATCATTCCGCTAATTGGCTAGAAAGTATGCTCAATCGCAAATTACAGGAAAATGTGCTTTGTTACATGCACTCCGTGGACTGTGCCCAGCTTTGCAGGTCATCCTTCTTCCCAAAGTGGAAGGGCACTAATTTTTTTTCTGCATGTTTGTGCTTCGTGAAGTAGCTTGTTCTGACTACGTGTATATGCATAAAATTGTATTCCAACCATGCCTGCGATTCCCACTGTACTACATGTGCAGAGGGCCCAGAAGAATTCAAGCTGCATAATGCTTGCTTTTTGGTTGCGCTCTTCATATCTGCAAGAGCCCCATGTTGAATGAAATTCCTATCTGATATTTTGCCCACCCATTCACCTTTCTGCTAAAAAAAAAATTACCTAGTTCCCATTTAACGGGACACTGAAGGCAAAATACAAGTTGTTCTAGATCAATTAGATTAGCTCGAGAACACGAATATACCACTCTTAAGCATAGCTTTTCTAAAATAAGGTAGAAAATAGTGAAAAGGTAAAGACAGGTATAGCAACTTACACTGGAAGAGGTTAAAATTGCATTACAAATATTTTAACAATATGCTTTCAGAAGTTTATAAAATATTATCTGGAAGTTTTTGTAGCGTCATGTTTGAATGTCGAAGAACAAAAAGAAAGCTGGAAACAATATGATGGGAGCACAGCCGATAGATTTCGCGGCGATACCAGGCGCCCAGAAGCTCATTTTGGTTTCAGTGCAATACCTGGTGCAATTACTCGGACGGATAATTGTGCGACCCTTGTACTGTGCTGCGTCCACAGCCACATTTATTATGACCCTCTGCGTGCTTTTACTGCACTAAAAAAACCCCACGGGAGTGCCAATTTTGGCTGAAGTCAGTATTTTCAAGTGTATGCAACATCTGGTGCACACGTGTTCCCTGGCTGCCGCTGAATGGCACTACTCGTCTAAGCGTGCGTGGGTAATGCTATCAGAGGAGGCTTTGCGGGTCAATACTGATCACGGGTCCTATCAAGAAACATTCTGCTTAGTGGCCCGGAGCAGAAAAGGACGTGGGAGTTCGGGTAAGCACTCCTGATGCGACAGAAATTGATGAAACCGCTTGGAACGTGGTAGCGTTGTATTCAGTTGCTTCTATACCGCTATACCCCTGCCTCGCTTGCTTCCGATTTTATCATGACGCAAACAGCGGCTGCAGCAGCCGCTGTTTGCATCATGGAATCGCTGCGAGAGAAATGAGGAAGGGAACTGCGTTGCTTGATTAGCAATTTTTCAGCAATTAAGGGATCTTTTGGCACCGAATCAATGCTCAAATGGCTATGGGAAGGTCAGGCTTTCGTGTGAAACCAACTTGCTGGTTGTCTTCACAGTTCCTTGAATATCCCATTTTTGCACAGGGTTGAAAAAGTAATAGCGTTTCTTCTTTCACGTACCTATAACTGCAATGAGTTACTTATGGAAACTTAAAACTAACATAGATATTCGTCTTGTATAGGTGGCTGTAACGCAGTCCATTCCCCTGGTAACATGCAAACGATTGAGCTGCCATACAGCTCTATTTTACCCACCTGATGTTGCATAACCCTGTCTTCAAAAGTTTGATGCGAGAACCTTTACCCAATTTACTAGAAACATTGTGGCTAAAAGCTGCCCTCATCACTGACATTATTATGGCAATCTTACCTGATATATGAGGAAACCATAAGGGAGTCTTTGAAGTCCAGCAGGTACCTCTGGTTGTCGGTGTTCATATATGTGACCTGGGTCAAACACAAAAACAGATTATGTCGACCTTATAGCGGACGCGCACTACGGCTCACTGAAGGTGCCTTTCCCACGCTGTGCTCGGGCCGTTCGCGTTACCTGAGCCGCTGGATGTATGACGCGTGACTTATCGTGTTCCATGTCTGCACCACGACGACATCGGGGACCGGGGCTGTTTCGCCATTTCTCTTCGCTTAATAAGGGCAGTTGAGTTCCAGCAACCGATCGGTGTGTACGCTTTTATCGTCGCTCGTCAACCGACAAGACAGACATGATGCAGCTAACACTTCATCCATTGCCTCCTTACTTTTCCCCTCCTTTTCCTACTTTGCTATAAATGTGCTGATACCACCCTCTCTGCCTTGGCTTAGACGAGAAAGCCATTTTTTGACACAGCCACTTTTGTGCAAATGGCTGCATTATCTGCAGACACCCGAAGTAAGCCATGCTCTGAATTTGATATCAACTACTGTAACCATGCACATATAGGCCCTAAAGCATAAAAAACCCTACCGTTACAATCAGCCCTATCATATTTGGGTTTGACTGCAGAATTATTACTTCAGCACTAATATATTGCTAATAACGTTAATGTCGATAATGAAAGCATTTTGCAAATGCCATATATAAACATTTGTGAAGCAGCATTTATTTACTTTTGTAAATATTTGATGACTACAATCGCAATAAACAGTCCCAAATATTTGCCATTAATAAGTGCAAAGAAGTAGACCTTTGAAAGGAACTGATCAAGAGACAGTCAAGAATGCCAGCAGAACAACTCAGCACCCTGTCAAAATATTCAGAGCATTTTTTCAGCTCAGTGTAGCTTCATAAACAACTTACATTTTCTAGCACACGGGAGCATCTGTCAATCTTTTTGAGCTTCTCCAGCTGGAAGTCTGTGGGATTCTTCAAGATCGACACCCCTTGCCCAAAGTAACCGAGGCAATCACGCACTGCAACAGAAATCACACAGCCAACAAGGTGAGCACTTCATGGCTAGAAAAGAAAAATAACATTTTGAAAGACAGGTGTTGCACTTATAAGCCTTCAATACGAGGCGACGTTTCACGCGAGAAGAGAGAGAAAAAAACTACTCAGAAGAAACCAGCCTGTATGTTCTTCGGGAAATCATCATCATTTTCACCACCCCTACCACCACCACCATCATCATCAGCCTATTTGGGTCCACTGCGGGACGCAGGCCTCTACCATTGACCTCAACAAGCTTCCGTTTTGTGCTGTCGAAGCCCATTCTTTGCCTCTGAATTGCCTTATTTCGTCCCTCCATCGAGTTACTGGCCTTCCCCTTCTAAACCCGTGTCTCGGTATCCACTCTGTTGCCCTGGTGGTCCACCGGTTGTCATTTCGTCTCACTACACGGCCAGCCCAAATTAATGCCTTTTTTTTTAAATTTGAACTATGATATCTTTCACTCAAGTTTGTTTCCTGATCCAGGAAGCTCATTTTCTATCCCTAAGCGTTCTTCCTATCATCCTTCGTTCCGTGGCCCGTTCAGCCAACCTAAGTTTGCTTTATAGTTGTTTAGTAAGCTGCCAAGTTTCCGCCCCATACATCCCCACCGGTAGAACGCACTGGTTGAATACTTTTCATTATTTGGGAATGCTTGTTGAGTGCTCCCCAGCCCATTCCTATTCTGTGCCGGATTGCTTTTTTGTGGTGGGGATCGGCACTGAAAACCTGTCCAAGGTAGTTACATTCTCCTACTCGCTCTTGCGTTTCATTACCTAGGTTGAAAAGGGCTCTTTCAGCATGTTCATTTAACCAATGGCGAAGCTTTTTGACTGCAGTTCCTCAAGCATTTTTTTCGGGTGTTCTGCTGACTCACTCAGCAAGAGTATGTCGTCTGCAAACCTCGAAGGGCACTTAAGTATTCCCCATTTATCTGTAACCCTGTGTTTTCCCAGACAAGCCTCCGGAATGCCCTCTGTAAACATGTCATGAACTTTTTTGGTGAGATGGTATCTCCCTGTTGTGCTCCCTTTCAAATAGGCAACATTTCGCTTTGGTTCACGAAGGGGGGGGGGGGGGGGGGGAAGCACAGACGCACAGAAATTGGCCATAGGGCTGGGCTGTTATCAAGTCACATTTATCTTTGATATTATCTTTCAACACAGTTCGTGTATGTATGTCCCTTATTACTAGGAAATAACAAATGCAACCATGTATTGGACTCGACAATACTTTTTAAATGTAACATGCACTTTAATGAGACCCAATACTTAAAGAAGTGCACCACAGATTTTAAAGCAGGGAGTGTGGTTTTTGCAAAGTCCGGGGCTCTCACTCGAACCGCGGAGATCAAACTAGAATCAGGGAACAACCTCTGGTCAAAGACACACTAGTTCGGAAGAACTGACAACTAATGAACCATCGGCATAACAAAATGCCTACCGAGAGATGAAGTAGGGGAAGACACATAACTTGATGGAGGGATGACATAATTAATAATATACTCGGTTACAACTCAAGAACGGCACCACCTCATGTAGTGTATCACTTTGCCAAAGCGCCGGACCCATGACGTCAGTGCGCGCGCGTTTTGAAAGGCGTTTGCTATGAATGCGTGATGTCGTCTGCCTTGTCTCACGCAGTTTGTTTTTCGTCACTGGAGTCGTTTATAAGCATATTAAGTCCAAAAAATCACGGGAACGGCTCACACCATGGTCAAAATATTCCCTGTAACGCCCTATTTGCGCCGCGCGGAGAAACATCCCGCTACGGTGATAAGGCACAGCGGCAACTTCCGGTGCCGTTCTTAAGTTGTCACCGAGTATAGTGACGAAAATTCAGGAGCAAGAAATGGATTCAGACAACGCAAAATAGGAGTGGTTGGAAGTTTATGGGGGAGAAGCCTTTGTCCCAAAGTGGACATAGACAGTCTGACAATGATGACAAGCTGATTAGTCTGTCTGTAGTCTGATTAGTTTCACCAGTTTCATAAGGAACAGCCAATGTTTATTGCCCAAACCACAGATGAGCTTGCTGCCCCAAATAACGCAATGCCGTTTTGAGTTCCTTTATAAACCTTGTGTATGTAATTTCAACAAGGTATTAAGCCATCAAAGGTACATGCCTGTACCATTATTAGTACCATTATTAAAAAAGCATTTCACTTCTATATTTTGTATTGATATCGGAAATACAATTTTTGAGAGTATCACGTGTCTGTGTCAAAATGATACCATTGTGCCCAGTCCTCATTGAGGGTATCATCTAAACAATTTTCGATTATAAAAGGCACACCTGCTCCTTCATCATAATACAGAACAAATCGTAAAATGTTTAAAACAGAAAGAAGTGTAAAGGAGAGAGACAGAGAGAGAGAGAGAGAGAGAGAAATACATTCACACAGCTGTGCCATAACTATTTTGCCTGCTGAAGTCACGTGAAATTTGCTTGTTCATCATTTACTGGTTTGATTATAGACAGATTATGTACGTGAATGCAGCCTTGAATACAACCCAGGGTCTCTTTTGTTCTCAAAGGCATTTCTGTCACAATACACATAAGACTGGCTTCACTTCGAGTGCTCTTTCAAATGAAAATGGACTGTGAGACCCAGCAGGGTGTCTAGCAAATTGCCTAATTCAATTTCCCTGACTTTTCCATGTTTTCAATGACCATTTTAGTCGAAATTCCCTGACCTATACAACAGGCGCCATTCTATGGAAATGGTCCGTGAAGCATATAAAAAGCGTACAGAAAACACATTCTATCGTAGGGAAAAACACATTTGTTGCAAGTGCCCTGATTCTCAAATTGCACTTTGATTAACTTCAGTTCGTTCAGCTTGAGGTTTGCTTGCCTTCAGTTACGGCTTCAGAGAGTCTTGCGGGATAGAAGCTTCAAGTCGCGCTTCAGCGAGTACCTTTTGCTTTTTTTCTTGATTGTCCTGGCTCGACATGCGTTTTCGCACGCGAGTCTGGCGCGTCGGCATTGCGCGTGCGATTTTTTGACGCCCGCGTCAACGATTCGCGCGCACGGCAGCTTCTGCCTCGCTCAGAAAATGACGCACGTGGCGAGCGGCAGTGAGAAGAGCCTGACGACTTTCGCCAATGGGGAGCCGCGCGCCTCATCTGGCTGGCTCCTCCAGAGATGCTTAGGCTTACCACCCAGGGCAGTATTGCATGGGAGCTTTCACTAGCGGCGCGGAAGATGTTTTATAGTAACGTTTTCGCCCACATTAAAAGCTCCTTTACCGCACAAGCAACTTCGGGCGTGCCTTGTGCGGCATTTTAGAGAGCGCTAGAAGCGGTCGCTCGAGCTTTGCGGTCAAAGCCGCCACCATGTTGCCGCCGCCGGCAGCACCGCGCGCAGCGTGCGGGTGGTTCCGCGGCAGCGTCAGCGCGCCTGTGACATGCGCGGCGCGTTTTCGCGAGCAGAAAACGCCGCGTGCGGTTCATGCTAAACCCTGTCATGTTCATTTTTGATTATGTAATTCTGGCTCCTGATGTCATAAGAAAGAAGTTCTTTCAAGATTAGCTCCCGAAAAGCACTGCCTTTTAAAATTCGCTGGAAAAAAAGCGCGTTGTGCGTGTGATTTCTGCATCACACACATCGTTCCTCTGCGCAAGTGCACCCAGCAACCTAAGCCAGCTGCGAGCTGCGTGAACCGCACGCCGAGTTTCTGCACGCAATTCGTGCGTGGCATTTTCACAGCCGTGTCGACAATTTCGTGCCTGCGGTGGCTCCTTTCCTGCACAAGCAAGTGCGTTTGTGCCTTGAGTAGCACTTTAAGATTTTAATAAGCGGTAAAAGCAGCCGTTGGAGCTACCGCACTACTTTGCGACCGGTGCTGCCGCCATGTTGCCGGCGCCTGCCGCTCGGCACACCGTGCCGAGAAAACGTTTCATGCGAATCACGCTTTCGTCGCCCGCGAACATGTTGCGTTCGTGTAACTTCTTGGGGGACTTTAACACTGGTTTCCCCTATTCTAAAACAGCGTGGGCAGTCCCCGAAGTGGTTTTCCCTGACTGGTACTACTTGATTGAAAAATTCACTGACAATTTTCCGACTTTTCCCGGTGGCTCAAAATTCCCTGACTTTGATTGATTGATTGTAAGGTTTAACGCGCCGACGCAACGCAGGCGATGAGGCGCGCCATAGTGGAGGGCTCCGGATTAATTTTGACCACCTGGGGATCTTTAACATGCACCGAAATCTCAAACGCACGGGCGTTTTTGCTTTTCGCCTCCATCAGAAAAGCGGCCGCCGCGGCCGGGAATCGAACCTGCGACCTCGTGCTTAGCAGTGTAACGCCTTAGCCACTGAGCCGTCGCGGCGGGTCCTCCCTGACTTTTCCCTGTTTTCCCGGTCACTAGACACCCTGCCCAGTAAGCAGGGCCTGATGAGCTGCAATGCTCATGAGCGAGAGAACAGCCTTCGTGGTCAAGCAACCAGCATCATCACACCAAGCCGAAGATTGACACGTTCTGATGCAGGCCCTTCGTTCGGCTAACGTGTGGGTTGAAATTTCTCGATGTCACAGCCAGGCGACCATGCTCTGCACTTCAAAAGTGTCAATTAAAAAGCCGGCAAGTGTTAAGCTTTTACAGTGCTGAATCATATAACAATAAATGGTTGAGGTTAAAGGCTGAATGGACATTACAGGACTAAAAGGTCTTCGCACTGTTTACTGAAGCCTTAACATAGTGAAGTGTCTGGACCCCTGCCATAAACCAGATTCCCTAGCCCCCATTTGAAATCTACTGTGCTATCTGGCACATCATCGAACACAGTACATTTTTTGACTGCTACACAGCTCAACTGGGAAAATTTTGATCTTTACTTCTTTGCCTAAACTATCACCCACAGAGTTGCTGGACAAGTACAATCAATATTAAAGATGCAGCACTTTAAACATTCCCAGTCACCCCCCCTTGTTTCAGGCTCAAAGAAAGTGCAAATAAGCCTCAGAAGCCAGACAGAGGTTGCCAATAGAGGAAAGTGGTTCGTTAAACTGGTTTCCTGGCCCAGACTGAGACAAGAAAGTGAGAAGCGCACAGTAACAGAGGACGGAGGAAGGAATAACCCAAAAAAGCATGTAATCTCAACTGCAAGCATTATTGACACACTAAAAAATGTTAGCGACTGACAAATTACAAACCTCTGTCACTGTGCATGAAAAGGAGTGCGCACTCATCGCTTCTATGTTCGTGTAACCTTTGCAGTTCTTGTGTGAATTTCATCTGCGTGAATAAATCTTGCAGTTGGGAGTAAGCACTTGCTTGGGTTTCTTCCTTCCGTCCCTGTTACTGTGTGCTTCTCACTTTCCAGCTTATACCAACCAGTCCAAATTTCGGTGCTGCTTGTTCCTAGACGATTTGGTGCCATAGAAGCACATCAAGTGCTCTTAAAAGCAAGCAACAGTCACCAATAACTACAAAAAGAAAAAACTACAGCAGCATACAGCTAAGAGGTAAAAATTAACCACACATGAAACTCAAACAACTTTTTAATATTTGGAAATCTTGTGTTCCCAACCTTTCACAGGCGATTTGTGAGAGCAATGATGCTTCAATAAACCTGCTTGTCAAAGTAGAGAGAACAAAAAACTACAAAAGCAGGACCATCAGGACAACCAGCAAACAAAGAGGGTAATTTTAGCAGCCTCACCAGTATTTACAATATGTGTCAGTCCACCTTGTAACCGCAGCTCCTCCTTGAACCACTCTCCTGCTCTCCTAGACGTCAAGCTTAGTAGAGTCTCAAGTGCCAGTGTGCCAGTCTGTGCACAAATAATTCAGAAAGAAAAACAAAAACACAGATTACAGCAATCTTGGGGGGTTGAACTTTCATTTCAACAAAACCTTCAGCAAACAAACATCTTTTTTTTTTTTTTACTACACTCTGACAAAACCACGGCCAAATGGGCTTAGGGAGAACAGACTAGTAACATGCATGTGCTGCTGTTAGCCTAAAATCTATAACATTGTGCTGCCAAACACTTGAAAATCGTGGTCAGAAAAACAAATAAATAAAAATAAAGTCCACCTGACAACTTATGGAACCAGATGAGTAAAGCCACTTCAGTAACAAAATGGAAGAGCATTACGTGCCCAAACTACCTTTACGTTGAAGCCTGGGCAATAAATATAAAGGGGCCATGCAGACAAAATAACAAGTTTGGTTCATTAAGAAGATTGTTTTGTCCCAATATCAATGATATCGATTTTATAGGAACCTTAAAACAAATAATCTAGATATTAAAGAAAATAGATGAAGCAGTGGCGACCGACCAGCCACTTTCTCGCTGGGTTTATAACATCACAGGGTCTTGGTTGTGTGATTGACAGCCACCGACCAAAGCTACTGCCAAGAAATCAGGGTGTCAAACCGGAACCAAACCGAAAACCGGAACCGAACCGAAAAGCGGAACTGAACCAGTATTTTTGCCGGAACTGAACCCAAACCCGAACTGAACCAAAAAAAAAGTAGCGGTTTCCGGTTCACGACAACATGGTTCAAACATCCCGTTATTGATGACGGGTGGCCAGTGTCATTAGGGGCTTCTTTCTTTCCCGCGCCATCTACTTAGCAGTCTCTCGCACACTTTCTCCTTCAAATGAGTCAAAATGCTACAAACGCTCTCTTCACAGTCAGAACATGTTGAAGCTTTGGTTATTTGATTGATTATTTGGTTTTGTAATGTGCCAATGCTACACAGGCGAAGAGGTGCGCCGTAGCAAAGGGCTCCGTATTAATTTTGACCACCTGAAGGTCCTTAAATTAACATACGCTGAAATCTCGTACACACAGGCATTTTCACTTTTTGCCTCCATCAGAAAAGCGGCCACCGCTGCCACGAATCGAACCCGCGTCCTTGGGCTCAGTAGCACAACGCCTTACCCGCAACATGGTGAAACTAATGCACATGAATATTGCAATGGTATGTTGCTGGTGGTCGAGCAAGGAGGGTGCAAGGCTGGGCAGAAGAAAGGTCAAACTCTCGGCACTCGGCCCGAGGTTTGAAGCACCGACTTTGCCCTTCTTGCAATCGCCGGTACACCGGTCAGCATGCCCCCCACGGGGGCCTTTAAAGGTCCAACAAAACGTTTGTCACTCTCTCTCCCTCGCTGGGACGGTGCAAGTGCAATCAGGCCACGAGATTGCTGCACAGTGTACCAGCCAAGGTTCAAGCCTGATATCTGCCTTTGCCTACTTGTAGCACCTTAAGAGGGTTGAAATTTTGGTTTTTAAGTACATGCGTAATCGTAAGAATTTAAGCAACTGTGCCACAAACGGGACACAGGAAGAAAGAGACACACGTTTGTTAGTGGTTCAGGCATCCGCTTTATACAAGCGAGGCGAACCTCACGCAACAAGAGGGGAAAATAGGGTGAAGGGGCCGAAAAAAAAAGATTCTTAAAGGAGCCATGAAGACAAAATACAAGTTGGGTTTATTAGGAAGACTGCTTAGTCCCGATAACAATGATACCAATATCATCGCAATCTTCGAACAAATAACGGAGATATTAAAGAAAACGTGTGAAGCAGTCGCGACCCCCTAGCCAATTTCCCGCAACTTTTCTATGACGTCACGGAACCTTGTTTGTGCGATTGGCGGCCGCCTGACTGACCTGTCGCGACGACACATGAATGGACGTCTGTAATGGGGCCTCTAGTTCCATTTGACCGCATCACTTGAATGCTAACGTGCAGTTAACGCACCGAAAATTACGTTTTATTGTTGGCCCGTATGACGTCATTCTTGCTCATAACACGTCACTGTGGCACAAAATTTGAAAGTTTTTAAACACTTCTAGCTTTTTTTTCGTTAAAAAACATCTTTTGGGGCTGTAATGGAGCTGAGTGAGATACTGAATCCTAGTTCTTTCAAATTAAACGAAGTTGTATTTTCTCTTCATGGCTTCTTTAAACATACTACATGGGGATAGGAGGAGATTGAATGATTAAAAGGTTTAATGCGCCGACGCTACACAGGTGATGAGGCGCACTGTAGTGGGAGTTCCGGATTAATTTTGACCACCTGGGGATCTTTACATGTGCCGAAATCTCGAACACACGGGCATTTTTGCATTTTACCTCCACCAGAAAAGCGGCCACCACGGCCAGGAATCGAACCCAAGTCCTTGGGCTCAGCAGCACGTCTTAGCCGGGTGGGTGGGATAAGGGAAGAGACGTATCAATGCGAAATTCTAGAGATTGTAGTGCCCAGTGTTGGGCACTGGACGTTTGGTACGTTGATTGCCACTACCATCTTTGGTAATCTCTTGTACAGGAAAAGATGCTCTTCACAGGCATCAGGAAACAGGAAATGACTTTGCTAATGTTATGCGACATGGGCATATATTGTGTATAGGGAGGCGAAGCTAAAGTTTGCCGGGCGAGGGAAGCGCTGCCCTCTCCCCTCCGGGGGAGTACGCGGCGGCGGCGGCCGCTTTGGCACGTGCTTTTTCCGCTGCGTGCGTGCTGCATTTTTCGCGCTAGGAAGAGTGCTGGGTAAAATTTTTTTTTGACTTATGAAACCAGACGCGTCAGCACGTGTCCAGCAAGTTCGGTTTAAACGTAGAGTAGTTACTGAGTTCATTTTTGTCGACGTTTGTCTTGTTGTCTGCTACAGACGCGCCTCCTGCCGCTCGACCGGCAGACTGCCCCGACGATTTTAAGGGGGGAAACGCGTTGTTCGGCGGTCGTCGGTTGCTCTTTTCTTCTGCAAGGCGACAGGTGTTCAGCTTGTCACAGCGTACTTTTCTCTTGTTTGTTACTCCCTTCGTGTGCTCGCGCTTCGGACATCGACCGGACTTTCTGGACTGCAGAAATACTGAGGCTTGCAAGAAATGTAAGATAAACGTGATTATGGTTAATAGGTTATTTCTTACTCTTGAAACAATCAGCTGCATCTTATAAAAACGCATTAGAAATGCACACGCTAAATAAGGGGTGCGCTGACAGCGCCGCATTTCCATTTTACTTGTCCTTGAAGAAATTTTTGTTCGCAATGTTTGTCACCCGCTTGGAGTACAAGTATGGGTTAGCGTGACAGTTCGCGGAAACAACAGAACAGCTTGTGGCGTATAACTTTTAATTACTATAATATACAGAATTTGGTGTATACCTCTTTTAATTACCAGTATTTCTAAATGTGGGAAAAAAGCGAACAACGCAGCAATCCCGTCCAGAACACAAGTCACAATGACAAGACGGACCAGAGCTACTACAGCCAGGTAAATCGCTAGAAACTTTTTTTTTTTTTTCACCCATGCAAAATGTCAACCTATTGTGTTATATATGGACGATATCGAACGGCACCAGCTAAACAACTCTGAAGTTCATTTATTATAGCGGAAAACAATCATTGGCAGCATGCATTAAAAAAAGTGTAGAGGGGAGGACTCATTAGAACACTAGTTCACATTTTCAAAGCCGGGTAATGAAACTGAAAGCACACAGATACAAACAAAAATGTGTCAACTTATTTCACCTTTCGAACTGCAGTGATCCATGCTTACCGCCTATCCTTTTGCTGCGCTTTCGCGGGAAATATGCAGAATTTAACGAATGGATCCTCTTCTTTACTGTCGTGGCAGCTGACCATGCAACAATATGGGGGGTTTGCTTCGCTTTCAGTTTCATCTTTTCGTTTCGGGCTAGTGAGGAGTGTTCCCGCCGCTCTTTGTACGTGCTGGCTTAACTCTTTCGCTACCGCGCCTATCAAAATCGATCAATTTGATCGATACTTTTGGGAGCGCCTTTTCATAGCGTTCCAGGCGTTTCTCGAACAAGTAAAGCTGTTCGGAGTTAGATCAGAAAATGGCCTTTCAAAATCAGTTTTGTTTTCATTTTTGCAACGGAAACGTGATTTTTGACACGCTTTTGAATCACCTGGTTGTGGAAAAGGGGCGTGGTCATCGCGCCTCAAGGCTACCAACGAAGAATGCGTGCAACTCGTAATTACTCTGCACCAGCGCTTGTTTTTTGCTATCAGGGCGTGAATGGGGAACTAGCAAACGATTTTCAATCGTCAGGTTCACGCTCTGACAGTAATAATCCCAGAAATCGGCTGAAAATGTCAAGCAGTGCCTGGTTGCAAAGCTACTTTATGATTTTAGGCAGTTTTATTGCCTTTGCGCAAGTTGTCCTAAGTACTCTGGTAGTTCTACTTACCCCAGGACCATTCCCAAACAGTTTACAACAGTTTCGGTTTCGTTTCTGCATCGCGAAATTCATATTTAGCGCAACTACGCAGTTACCCAACTTCAAGGCTAACTGCCATGGCGCCTGAAGCGTCCGCGACTGATCCTCGAACAAAGCACGCCGCTCCTCATTTCCCCCCACCCTAACCCGATTTCTGCGATAAGAACTTCAGATGCAAGTCAAAAGGTCACACCCAGTCGCCAGATATCTGTTCCGCCGAGGACAGCGCTTCAAACCGGCCTTACACTGCCAGCTGTTCGCCTTCCAGTTTCGTTTTCATGCGAGGGTATATCCGGGTGTCTAATGTTGCTGCTTAGTTGAACTGTCTATTCGGACGGAGTCTCTGATAAGTTTTTGTACTGTTTCATTTAAAAAATGTTAGGTGGCGCTGCAATAGAGGAGGCTCGTTGTGCTGATCTTTTTTAGCGCGCGACTGCTACTCGGCCAAAGATCGCAGGGGACGATTCTAGCTCATCGTACCTCATTTTTGCGAGCAAGGCTACAATTGCGAGTAAGAATATGGTAATAAAGCTCAGCTTTATGTTTTGAGAGATAACTGACCGTGAACGACAACAAACATCAGCCACGGCGTTCCGTTTTCAACTTCATGCATGTTTTTTTCTGCATCGCGTGCTTGTCCCAAATATTGTGCTCGCTGTAAATGCAAAGTCAGCCATTGACAAGATGTTTTTACGTTATGTGGGGGCAAATTGGTGCCTCTGATAACGTCAAACCGCCAGATTTATTCCAAGGAACCACCCAAAATTGCACAGTTTGAATTAGAGGTTGGGCTTCACCGCATGACACGAGCACCGTGCGTGCTAACATTTTTTTTTTATATCTGAAAAACTGTTCCGCGCAAGTCGACATTTTTTTTAGGGTGTGTTTTTGAAATGTTTCCCTGCAAAATGTATATTCTAATTTTTTTGTACTACCGGTGGTTTGATATACACAACTCCTTTTTTATCATTTTTTTCGACAACTTGACAAAACTTTTGATTTTGATATTTTTTTTCACAACTATGATATATGAAAACCTTTAAAAAACTGGTGTTATTGGAAAGGCCGTTAAATAATCTGTATTTTGTGCTCCTGCAATTAGTGCCTAAATAATTTTTTAGCAGAAAAAAAAAATGTTTTCTTGGACCCCCCCAAAATTGGTCAATTTTCTGCGGTAGCGAAAGAGTTAAGTGGCTTGCGCAGCCGGCGGTCTCTTTGTCGCATTCGTGAGTAGGAGGCTGGATGCCTCAGGCGGTGCGGGAGACAGCGCGAGCTGCGCGTGCACTTGCCAGACGCGGAGGAGCGGGCCGAGGGGCGTCTGCTTAGGGCGCTGAAAAGCCGTTCACCAGACGCAGTCGTTTCGCGATGACTGAGGTGGTAAGACCAACCAAGGGTCGCCTACAAGAGCACTCTTTATCCCGTGAAACCGCCGGGGCGCTCGGCCGTTCGACTGGCGCGTAGCAGACGACAAGACAAGCACCGGCAAAAATGGACCCAGTAGCTACTCTACGTGTAAACCGAACTTGCTGGACACGTGCTAATGCGTATGCTTTCATAAGTCGAAAGAAAATTTTACCCAGCCCTCTTCCTAGCGCGAGAAATGCAGCACGCGCGCAGCGGAAAAAGCACGTGCCGAAGCGGCGCCCGCCCCGGCGTACTCCCCCAGAGGGGAGAGTGCAGTGCCACCCGGCGATCGTTCCGGAGCCTATGCTACATAAAGGAAGACCACTGATTAATGGAGATTTTTCGCCCTTTCACGTCCAGGCCAAAGCTGTACTGGTCATGGGAAGCTGCACGATTTGGCCAATAAAAATTCCCACTCAATCAGCCTCATGCTGTGAGCCTTCTACCACCAAAGATAGGGTAGGGACACTTTATCGTCTTAAGTTTCATTTCAGCACCAGAGGGCAAAAGAAGTTTGAAGGAAGGGGGACCGTTTTTCTACCTTTGTGTGCATGTAGCCTGGCAACGATGGCTTAAAAATGGCAGCACACTTGAGCAATGAGAATCCAAACAATGAAACGCACTGTTTCTCGCAGCGACTGAGAACGTAGGATAGAAGACCGAGTGTCTCAAAGCATGAGTCGAGCATTGCTTTTGACCAAGAAATGGCTTGAGGCAACGAGAGCAGTGCATACACATGAAGTTCCTTCACATGCAGCAGAGAATTGGTTGATGTCAAGCCGTTGTGCTTCATGCTCCTTCCTCCTTGTCACCCCCAAGTCTCCCAATCCCTTGTGAACTTTACAAGTTACACTAGCTCATCTTTACTTACCCGTGAACATGTACTGTACATAATCAAAGCTTACACGCAAATTTGTTGTCAGACACTGTATGTTAAGAGCCAGCTGAAGGAAGAAAGAGGAACAAGTGGTGCTGTTTAACGGCCAGGGTCTTGCCACATGCTATGCTCACAAGATCTTCATTTTGCTAAATCATTTAGCCACTGTCTTCATACAAAAACCTTCATGTGCATGCTTTCCTGGCAGTTAGTGCTATTACCATGCAACAAGGTATTAAACAGAAACTGGATAAAGGTTCTTAGCTCCATTTGGCTCGGGGAAAACTGACAACAATGCGATTCCCAGAAAATATATCTCAACACAGCATTTAAATATTCTCTTGCCGCATAACTAATAGAGATTCCATATTTAATGCGCGTGTCAGAAGCATTAATTTCAAAACGATTCACCTATGTACAGTAAAATCTCGATGATACGAATCTCGCGGGTCCGCGAAAAATATTCGTATCATCCGAAATTCGTATGAACCAACAAAGACCAAAAAATTGAGCACTAAAAAAAATTTTCGTTTATTTCTTTTCTTACTTTCGCGTGAAGAAATCCGTGACATTTTTCTGCTTTTTTTAAAACTCCATGTCGCCGAGCAGTTTTTTCTGGACTTTCGTCTCCTTACTCGCAGTGCCCCCTGTGCCATGGTCAGAAAATGACGCGTGAAGCGCGTGGCAGAGGGAGGAGCCTGACGATTTGCGCCAATGGGAAGGCACGCGCCTCATGACGGCAGTTTCGAAGAGTTTGAGAAAGCCGGCTGGCTAACTCTGGCTCAGCCGGAGATGCTTAGGCTTAGCACCCCAGCAGATATTTCATGGGCACTTTCACTAGCGGCGCGGATGATGTTTTATAGCACTGTTTTCGCCCACATTATTAGCTCGTTTACCGCACAAGAAACTTTATGTGTGCTTTGAGCGGCCTTTTAAAAAGCAGTTAGAAGCGGTTGCTCAAGCGCTCCGCACCACTTTGCGGCCGAAGCCACCGCCATGTTGCCGCCGCCGCCCGCGCCGCCCACAGCGTGCTGTTGGTTTCGCGGCGGTGTCAGCGCGCCTGTGGAGTGTGCGGCACGTTTTCGCAAGCAGAAAACAGCCCGGCCACTCCTGGAGAAAGAGCGACAAAGAGGCGACAGAAAGCCCGTATATCTCCGTCGATTGCTCGCTCGGCAGTCGGGCGCCTCGCCGGCTCATTCGTATCATCCGCCGGGCCGCGCAGGTCCGTTCATAAGAGCCGAAATTTTTCCCTAGGCAAACAATGCAATTTCGCCAGGACTTATCAGAAATTCGTATCATCCTGAAATTCGTATCACCCAGAATCATATCATCGAGATTCCACTGTACACTGCAGAAGTATTCATGCAAGCAGAAAAGACAGCAGCCTTGGCTAGTTAAAGGTCAGAGCAGTGAAAGGTCAGACACTGGGAATTTTGTTTTACCCAATGACATGCTGTCTCTTCTGCCACATTATATTCATAACTCTATGTGCAAAATTAACTCTTTCGCAACCGCGCCATAGGGCATCGATGCGATGGTATCGACGTTTTGAACCGGCCGCCAAAAATTTGTTTCAGAGACTACGGACAAGTGGCGCCCTCTGATGTGTTCGAAAAGAACTAAAGTTTTGGTTTCGATTTCGTTTTGTTGTTTTCACCGCATGGAGGCGCCGAGAAAAATACAAGTTTGAGTCGGGGTGACGGCGTTGTTGGGCAATCATGGCGGCGGCTCCTCCGCGCGCTACTCGAAACCAAAAAGCGAAACCAAGCACTTCGGCCGCTTCTAAGTCCGATTCTTTTGACGAGAGCAGCAGCGAGGAGTCTAGTGATGATGTCGAATCGTTGGACTTCAGTTCAGACAGTGACATTTCATCGCAGCAGCCGGGGACATCAGCCACTGTGCGCACGTAAGTTTCGTTTCAGCGCTCCCATTGTATAAATACAGTGTGCGGTCTTTATAACTGACGACAGTTGTTTATTCTGTTTCCTTAGTGTCTCGGCAACATACGGTGGAGATATTTTGCCCAATGCGCCACGACGTGTGAAGTTTGAGCCCAAGCGACAGCCCGGTGTCCATATCGACGCTACACGGCGGAGTGGCACCCGGAAGTTCGCAAGAGCGCTGGATTTTTTTATGATGTTTTTTACGGCCGAAGTGATCAGAATGTTGTGTGAAAACACAAACAAGTACGCCTGGATGAACATTCTTGACAAGCCGACCTATGCTCGTCGTGACGGCTCATGGGAAGAAGTAACTCCGCTGGAGATGATGCGTTTCATTGCGATCATCATCTACATGGGAATTGTTGAAGTACCACGACTGCACTTATACTGGAGCACGGGGAGTATATACAGTGGCCTTCTCCCATCAAAGATTATGCCCCGAAACCGGTTTGTAGCTCTACTAGCCTTTTTACACGTATCGGACCCGGACGACTTTGCAAGTGAAGCCACTGTTGGCAAGATCTGGAAGGTGTCCTGGCTTCTGAAGCACATCAATCAGACGTCAGCAAATTTTTTTCAACCAAAGCGGGACCTCTCGGTGGACGAACGTATGGTGAAATCAAAAGGCAGATCAGGAATGAGGCAGTATATCCGGGACAAAGTGACTAAGTGGGGGTATAAACTTTGGGTACTAGCCGACTCCGAAACAGGGTATACCCTCCAGTTCTCTGTATACACAGGCAAGCGTGAAAGACCAGGACCACATGGCCTAGCTTTTGATGTGGTCAGCAGCCTGTGCTCAGAGTATCTAGACCAGGGGTACAGAATTTACATGGACAACTTCTACACCTCGGGGAAACTTTTTGACCATCTGCTCGAGCGCAAAACCCTTGCCTGTGGTACCACCCGGAAAGATCGCCGATGTTTTCCAACTGAGCTGAAGGATGTTGGGTGGGAACGAAGAGCTCAGCGCGGAGACGTTCGGTGGCTTCGCGATGGCAACATTTTATATATGCAATGGAAAGACCGGCGCGCCGTGAACCTGATGAGTACCATTCATACAGCCAACAAGTTTGTCCCAGCCACACGAAGGCAGAAGACAGGTGACAGATGGACTTTGATTACCATCAAAAGGCCTCTGCTTGTCCAAGACTACAATGCTGGCATGCTGGGTGTAGATAAATCGGACCAAATAATTGGAACCTACAATGTCTTGAGGAAATGCGTGCGCTGGTGGAAAACCCTGTTTTTTCATTGCGTGGACATAGCGTGTGTTAACAGTTTCATCCTCTACCAAGGCCATCGAAAAGAAAACCCAGGAGTCCCAGAGCTAGCCCAAAATGCCCGATTCGACCAGCTTGCTTTTAGAGAGCAGCTCATTCAGCAGATCTTGGATTATAATGACATCGAGCAAGACCGTGCCCCATATCCAAGTCTAGAGCCAATTCGCAACCAACCCCAGAAAATGGAGAAGTCGAAGAACTGCAAGCTGTGCTATCGAAAGAAGAAAGTAGAACAGAAAACATATAACAAGTGCAGCACATGCGAAGTGCCCCTATGCTTCACGTCCTCCCGCAACTGCTTTTCTGAGTGGCACAGCAGTCACCACCCCTAGCTTGAAGGGCCATGAAAAATAGAGTTTATAACGTACAGAAATGAAACTTTCCAGAATGTGAGCTGACATCATGTGTAACGTTTTGTATATTCCAGAACTTTGAATTTAATTTTGCAGCTTTGTTCAGCTGCATGTGTATGTTTTGTTTACTTCGGTTTGGTGTGTTTTTTCCTTTGTTAACAGCTAATATAACAAACAGTTTCCTACCTATCACACTGGAGTTATTTTTGTTCGAAAGCTTGATTAAAAATGTACAATTTGGTATATCACAATGCCAAATGCAATAAAAATTACTCAAGAAAAAAAATGTGATTGAGGATGTCGAAAATCGGCCCTTTTTTCGCGGTTGCGAAAGAGTTAAGGCAACGTGAAAACAAATCTCGTCTTTATTATACTCGCATTTCTAGTGACTTCAGCAGTCAACCTTGTTCTGTACACCTCACAGTGAAATTATAAAGCCCTATGTAAGCTTCAGGTAACCCACTCAAACCTTACAGCTTCAAAGCCAATAGGAAGTGGATACCTTCCTGGTGGCTTTGTATGCTGTTGAAGTAAAGGTAGCGTCTAGATGCTTGTCCTAGCAGCAATAATACTCCCGATGTGCCACTCTGCTGTGCTACACAATGAGCTTCCACATTTCAATGTTCGTACTGAGGCTATACGAAGCACACAGAAACAGACAAGCCACGTTTTCGATGCGTTCATTTCCAAAACACTGCAGCCAGTGCGCAAATTGCACCATACACAGTTTGAATTGTACGCATCCAAGTCCTAGGTGGCCTTGCAAAGGCTATGCTACATCTCGTCAAAGAGTTGAAGCTATGCATGCTACAGCTCATCAAAGAGCCTGCTCAAGGCTACCTTGGAATCGTGCAGGCAACTCTCTAACTGAAAAGCAAATTGCAACTGACAACAAGGACGTACCACGAGTAGAGTCACAAGTGCAATGTAGCATTTAACCTGTGCAAAATCAGCAGTGTTTTATACAAACACAGTACACCAGTCAGTGAGGACTGACAACTGCTGGGTCAAGGCGGGTAAAACTGCAAATTCCATTCAACACGTAAAAAAAAAAAAAAAAAAAAACCCAGAGGGGAATAAGGTGAGACGAAGAGGTCCCTCACGTTAACTCTGTTGAGGTTTAGGTGCTTGGCATGTCCCTTCTGCTGCATCTGCTCACAGAGCTGCTGCACCTTCTCGCGATGCCTCTCGGTGAGCTCGGAGGAAGGGGGCCGGGGCGCTGCCAGGCCCTCCTGGCCCTGCTGCTGGGGGTCCGACTCAAACAGCTGCAGCATCAGGGACAGCGTGGACGCATCCAGGTCCATCGTCAGCCGGTCCTGGCTCAGCACAAAGAACAGCGTCGCTGTGCACAGTGACAGGCTCTGCAAGGACAAACAGGGGCAGAGGGCAAGCACGTCAACACACTGGCTGGCTCCAGGGGGAATAGGATACTAAAAAAGTTTAGTTCAGAAGACATTAGATTTGGAGCAACGTAGTCACTTACAATAAGATGGGCCACACCAGATGCAGCTGGCATGTTAAACTGATCAGCCATAAATGACAGTGAGCACGGCATAGCCCACACCACTTGTGAGAAAACAGCTCGCTAATTTACCATGATGGCAAGCTGGGCAAGTTGGTGCACATTCATTTTCGCAGGAAACTGGCATAAACACAAAGGCAAGAAGCGAAGGGCGACCTGAGGAAGTTACAAGTGCAGTGCTGTGTTCATCGCCTCACTCCTCTAGTCTTCAATTCTGTACACTGGTATCTTTGAGAACTGTAGTGCTGCTTATGTAATTTGAGTACAAGAACTAATGCCATCAGTGCGAAAATATTTCATTGTTTCTTTGATGGATGATCGAGAAGTACAGCTTCTTCATTCGAGGAAAAGTTTCAACATGCAAGTTGCAGGAGAAAATCGCAATGCTTTTAGAGCATGTTCCCAAAAGACGAATAAGTCGTTTTACAAGGTCATAGCAGTTGCACTGGTTCATACTCCTGGCTCTGCAAAAACCAGAGACGCTGAGTCTATTGTAGCATACATGCTTGCTCACTGCTTTTGCCCACAGTTTGAGACAAGTAGCAGTGACACCTGTGCTCACCACTGTGGCCAAACTAAAGGTGCACACAGGTACATCAATACTGGCTCGCAGTACAAGACAATAAAAACCAGCCACCTGTAGACACAGCAATACCCAAAATAACTCATGCCCAGTGTTTGCATACAGATTTGCCGCTCAAACCTCAAGAGGTTCGCAGCTAGCATGTTAACCGAATCAGTCAGAAATGCTACTGAGTATGGCACTTATTTCGTCATCGCCACAGTATTTTGAGTGTTTGCAGGCACAGTATTTTGCAGGGACAGCTGCAGACATTTCCAATAGCACTATGCTCTGGCAAGTTGTTCACCTAGCACGTCTTGTGTGTCCTACAGCGTGGAAGAGCCCAATTATGCATCATTTTTGCTTTCTTTTAGCAGTGGATTATCAATCGGAGTTTAGAACAGTGTTCATACATGTATTTTCTCCAATGGGGAAAAAATGGGGCAAATAACAGAAAAAAGGAAATAAGGATAATAGTCTGACAAATGCAAAGTCAAAGGGGATAACTCACTGGATCCGAAGGAGCATCAGTTAAGGCACTGAAGAACTTGGACATGATCCCATGAGCTCGTAGGTGCATCCGAAATGCTGGAACCATGCACTTAGAAGCCAAGCCAACAACACTGCAAATAAGCAAGCGCAAACAGAGCTATGTGAGACCAGCTAACAGTATTCACCAAAACTGCACAGCGGTTTGCGGTCCACCAATATTTTAGCAAAGAATTCAGTCCAGCCATTACTGCAAGCTTTCCTGCCCACATGTCCCTGATACCTAAAGAGTACTAAAGCTTCAAAGTTTTGCTTACCTGAGACACCTGGCTGCAATGGGGTTGCTTGGTTGCACTCCCTCCAGCAGATACTCAATGTCATCATTGAACTCTTGTGTTTCTCCAGATTCATGGCACTGATATGCCTTTTTCACATTGCGAACTACTGTATATAGCTGGAAAAAAAAGTACATGACAGAGCCTTCAGCAACCAAAAACTCCTCATTGTAGAGAAGGAGGCAGAGTACACGAGGGATTCTGGGTGGCTTGAGGCAAAATGGGTGGCAGAAGAGATTTTTTTCTTTGCCTGTCCCCTTGGCCACTTCCTCCATTTTTTCGTCCACATAGTGGTGCCAATGAACAGGAAGGTACATAAGGATTACTAGGCTGGGGACAATGGACAGACTCAACAGCCTGCACATGCTGCCACAGCTAAAAGCACGACAATCTCCAGACTAACTCCCGAGCGATTGAAACACAACGGGAGCCAGCGCAATGTCATCCTACAACCGTTGCTTCCACCATCTTACGAATCAATGGTAGCCTTACCTCTCGAGCCTTACGGGGACATTTCACAGATGTTACAGTATCCTTCCATGGTTGTGAAGGCTGGTGCACTTCCTTTGTGAGAGCTTCGTCACTAAATATATTGTCATCAAATTCTTCAGCGAGCCTGTTCTGGTTCTGTGCAGTCTGAAATGTATTGAAAATGTTTCACCCACAATGAAGATTACAATTTTCGGAGGAGAAAGGGAAGGGGGGGGGGGGGGGGGGGGAGAGAGAATCCTGATGCAGCCTTACAGGAGGGCAAAACACTAATACATAAAGGGATAACCAGCGCAAAACAACAACACACATAAAAAAGCATCCACTAACAAATACATTACAAAATTTAGTTAGGAGAAGGCTACAATCACTATTACGCTTTACCTGCAGGAAAACTCCACTCAGCTGCTTGCAGAACAACATATTTGACATGAGACGGTGAAGTGGCTGCCCCAGATCCACCCTTGACTTCCCATAACTTATTAAATGAAACTATACATGGCACCGTCTGCCCAGACAATAGAATACGCTCGAAGGCATCAACACGTCTGGAAAAGCAACAGGAAGCAAAATCAGTTGCTAATAACTATTTAAAAAAAACATTCACTTCCTTGACAGTTTTTATGTTTTGCCAATTATAGTGTTATTAAGGCACCATACATTTCAAACGTTTTTTTTTTATACCTGTACACTGTGCAGGTATAAAAATTTGCCATTTTTTTTATAACATCTACACCCCAGCAAACTGATATTGACCTTTGCAAGACATTAGAATTCATAACATATCTAGGGCACAGTCCTTGGCATTGTGAGGATGTGGTGGATTTTCACTGCAAACAGCTGCCGCGCACAGAGGCTAGTAAGCAACTAAAAAGATTAAAAATTGTCAATGACAAAGAAGGGGACATTTTGGCAAGCACCACAATATCCTCTTCCCCAAAATATACTCTTATCCAAAAGGTACCTTGTGTATTGACTGGTAATAAAGCTAGTGGTCCGCAAGACAGCAGTGGCAAAGAAGAGAATGTGAGAAACACCCACACAGTGCTAAACCCTCTCAAGGCAAAACCCACAGTCACTGTTTGACCTTGTGAAGTGATGATGAAGTGCATTTTCATTTTCCAACAGGCAGGCAGGCTGGAACTGATCACGGTTTGTTCCTTCAAATTTGTTTTTGCTTTATGTCTACTTTTATAATCTCTGCTTCCATAATTATTGACAGAGGAATTCACAGCACCACTTTACCGGCTTGTAGCCCTTTGCAGTGTGTTACGGCTGTAACAGTCCGCTGTCGAGCCACGCCCAACATGGGTGTTCAAGGTTAAATTTCGCGGGCTTTCCCACTACAATGCGCCCGCATTCTTTGTATACATGATGCGTCATCTCTTGAGGAATAAGTGAACTTTGTTGAAGCTGTCTTCTTTTAGCAGTAGGGTGCAGCACAATGTTCAGCACGGGCCTTTTGGATTCCAGAGCGTTTGCACGTACGCACTGTTCGCCGAGAAGCATGGCCGCGTCCTCATCACGTGCGTTCTACAGTGGTGCACTTCGCGAAAGCGATGATGACTTCAGTGACGTAGAGGATTGCATGCCTCCCTCAGTTAACGATGACAGTGATTCGACAGAAGTGAGGGGTGAAGACCACGACAGCAATGGAGACAGCACCATGCGGATCATTACTCTGAACTATGCATTTTGTCGAAAGATTGGCGAAAGATTTTTTCCTGGCATTTAGAGGTTTCCATTACCAACAGTTTTATTTGGAGGCGCACACAGCTAAGAATCATGCAGGGAACTAGCAGTGAAACCTGCAGTACCACCGCAACCTCATACGACAGCTGGTGGGTGATCTGAGGGCTCGAGACAAAAAGTGGGGCCCGTCTAAATGTATGGAGTGCGAGGAAAGGCTACTTGGGACGAGCCATTTTATCTTCAAGCTCCCAGGCCAAAGCAGCAAGGACTGTGCTGTTTGTAGAGATAGAAAAACAAAAGGAGACAGCACGGAAACTGTGCTTTTCTGCAGTTGCAACCCTGGCCTGCCTGCACCCAGAAGAATGCTTCGAGTGGTTTCACACGCTGCTCAAACATCGACCAAGGAGTTGCAAGCAGAATTCAACAGAAAAGTTAAATATCCTGTGAGTTTTTCTTGCACAATTTGTGTTGTTTTTTTCGTGTCGCCAGAAACTGCCAAAATGTTGCGAACCTGAACGGCCGCAAAGTGGGTAAAAGTTCTAGACGACAAAGGATTAAAAGACCCCCCCCCCCCCCCCCCCCCCAAAAAAAAACTGCCTTCCAGGTAAAGGGATGTAAAAACCACATAGTAGAACAAAGGGTGGGCAGGGAGGTAGGGCGCGAGAGATAGATAAGGATGAACTTAGTACCTCTAATAATTCTTCATCTTCAGCATCTGCAGTTTGCCAGTGCCGCATCTTGTAAACTGCCTTAGGCTGCAAGAGGAAAAGGAAAACCTCAGTGAGAAATTGAGTCCAGCTCGCAATGCCCCATGAAGATTTTGTCTACACATCTTCGAAACCCAAAAAGTAAAATGAACCTATTTTACCCACACTAGGCTGGCACTAACACACAGCCATACTGCCATCTAATTCTCATATCTCAGCAATGTCAGTGCCAATGCTTTTGTTCAAGGGGGTAAGAAAGTCTTAAAACAAAAGCAACTTCTCATTCTCAATGAATTCTGTCTGAAATTTGTTATTAATTTTGTAACACCTCCTGAAAAAGAACTGCTTCCCACGTGCAGCTAAATATGGTATCTGAATTGTGTGCATCAGACTGCAATACAGCTAACATTAATATTTCGTCTGCCCTGGAGCAGAAGTTCGACCATTTCAAAAACAAGTTTACTCTCAAAGCTTAACAATGAACTCTTACAATGGATATTTTTGCGCAATTCTATTGAAATTCAATTCACCATCTACCACCACATCTACTGGGTTTCAATGACCCACTATCAACAGATTCAAAGACTAATCTTGAATACACACCAGCATTAGGAGGTACATCCCGCTATTTCTAATGGTTTTGGTTGCAGTACGATACTTTGTTTTTCTGCATGGCGAAAAAAAACTTTTGAACCAACCAAGAAGACAACAAGATGTTTTTAAGAAAGATGTACACCTGGGAGACACTCTGCATGCTAACTGCCAATTTCTCCATCCTTTCATATCGCCATGATTCAATTTCTTTGATGACTCAACAGTCAGCATCTGACAATAACGCTAAAGTTCACTCAGACAGCCACAGGCAGTGAAACCAGGCCAGAAAATGGAAGCTTATCAGTTAGCTTTGTTTCCTCAAAACCCACTTTGGTCTTTTTGATGGTTGGTCCAGATGTTTTTATTGATATTGGCAATGTTAGAGCTGCCAGGTGTCTTATTTGAGGGGCGACACTGGTCTTAAAACAATTTCTTTTAATTTTCAAGTAAACTTTGCGAGTCTTGCTGCTTTTCCCTCACTGATTTCAAATATGCCATCATTTTTTTAGTTGGTCAATTAGTTCCCAAGATAATTAGAGATAATTAGCCATTTTGGTCAAACAATAGACAAAGCAGTGTTTGTCATAAAACTGTAATCTTTATATTTTCCAATACTATGAACCTTGGTGAATGCAGTAATCGAAGCTGTTTTTTGATGCATCGTATGGAACTAAGTTTACAGCTCATTAAAGTTTGGTGGCACCAGTGGCAAGGAACCATTTTGAATGCCCATTTCAAACACCAATGTTTAATGAGCTGTAAAATTAGTTCCAAGCGGTGCATCAAAAAACAGCTTCGATTATTGCATTCACCAGGGTTCATAGTATTGGAAAATATAAAGATTACAGTTTTATGACAAACACTGCTTTGTCTATTGTTTTACCAAAAATGGCTAATTATCTCTAATTATCTTGGGAACTAATTGACCAACTGAAAAAATAATGGCATATTTGAAATCAAAGGGGAAAAAAAAGCAACAAAACTGACAAGTTTCACAAAGTTTACTTGAAAATTAAAAGTTGTTTCAAGACCAGCATCCCCCTTAATGTTTACATGTATTGGACACTTGTTGCTCGTTGATCAAAGCGAACATTTTGCCCAAGAAGAGAACCTGTTCTTTGCCCAAGAAGAGAACCTGTTCTGTAGTGTGCCAGCTATAAAAGCTTCACAGCTGTGCACCTTTATGCTATTTTTAATGCCAGTTACAGAGCTTTGTATGGTTTCTGTGTAGCTTTAAATTTATTCAGCTGGAAGCCTCAATTTGTAGGATATTTGGTAATGAATCGGAAAACATTTTGTATATTTTAGAATTATTTCAACATTATTTGCTTTTGATGCAATATCTTTATTGGGCATTCTTCTCAAGTTTCAATGTTTTTACTAAAGTTTCGTGTTTTTGCAAAAAAAATCCTGTACATAGCCCAAAACCCGAATCTGAAATTTATACAATCGAGAATGTTTATTAAGCTTCATTTTTTCTTTTGTAGTCCACAAAATTTTGAACCAATTAGTTTTTGAAAAAAGTAGCTGAACACCACAGAACACCACGTGAATTTTTTCCACAGTAGGAGTCATGCGTATGCACTCTCTATATTCTGAAAATTGGGCCTTCCCATACAAGACAACAATGAGGTGCTCCCACAAGGTTGTTTTCTTTCCTCCCAAGCCCAAAGCATTAGAGTAGTAACAGCACCGTATTTCATATGTACGTACAAAAGCAAAAAGAAAAAAAAAAGAAAAGAAAGACGGGAATGACTTTAATGGCCACAGCACTGTGTGTCCTCTCCCCCAACTTAACAAACAAGCATCTCCATGTCAGAACAAGGCAGCGATTTCCCTTAACTTATAACAGACTTGCTACAAAAGTGACGAACAGCCAATTACCTTTTTGGGGCTCTGGAATATCTTTTTGCTCTTAAATATGCACCTCGAAGAGGATGCCTTTGGTTCCGGAGGCTTGGCACACTCCGCTTGCGAGGTGGACGCAGAGTTCTGAGAGCTGGATGCAGAGCTCTGCGAGGCGGGGGCTGGCGACTCCTCAGGCTCTTCTTCCGCGAAGTTCTGCGACGATCCCCCAGCATCCATGGGGTTGGAATTCGAGTCCTGGGAACTGGTATGCGGAGGGCTGGAGGCCACCGGCGCTGTGCTCTGCCAAGGTGACAGTGCCAGTTCACTGTCCATCTCCTCATTGTCTACAGGTGAGTCAGCGACAGACACTGGTTCGGAGGCTGCCTCATCGCCCATGCTCCCCTCCACACAAGAGGCCGCACCCAAGTCTGCACTTGGCACCACCAGCACCAAGCCTGACACCATGGCCTCACTGACGGCCACTGTCGCGGCAGTTCTCTTGACGGGCACCACAACGCCTGGCACCTCAACTGGGGCCCCACCTGCGTTCCTTTTCCGAGAATATGTTCGGACAGCTGGAGTGCGGAGTGAGCGCCGCTCCTCAGCCTCACAGGGCTCGCTGCTTTTGACTGGCTCCTCTGTGACAGGCGGCGGGTCCCTCGAGAATGCAGCAGCGCGGCTACTTTTTTCTAGCTTCACACACCGGAAGTCCACACCATCATCGGGGCCCCAACTGATGCCCACTTTAGACGAGGGTTCGGCCTTCTCTTTAGGAGGTTTAACAGGCAGTGGGGCGGAGGTGGTGGAAGCGCGCAACCTGTCAAACTGTGCCACGGCCCGTGCCGATGTCTGGGAGGCCAGCGATGATGATGTCGTGTTGCGGCTCTTGAAGAACTTCTTGGGCTTTGGGGGTGGGGGCCGGAAGCTTGCTTGGGAAGAATCTCCTGTGGAACCTTGAGGATCGGAGCATTTGCCCCCACGAGATACAGCATCGTCGTGGTCACTTTCAAAGTTGAACGGGTCGTCACAGGAGCCCGGCGGTGCTTTTGCTTCTGATGGCGCCGATGCATCATTTGCTCCATCGGGCTGGCCATTAGCCTGAAAGAAAAAAAATCACACAACACGACAGCCTATTTACTTACTTTCCCCATCAACACAGACATCTTTGATGCCTGAAAAATTACAGTTGCGCCTTATTAAATAAACTGTACTTGGCCGGGACAATACACTACACAGCAAAACAATACACGGCACAATTTTAACTAATTTTACCACAGAGATATAGTAGCAGGCTAGCAGACTCAACAGCACCATTTTTAAAGCTGAACTATATGGCATAAGCTGGCATGAGCCTTTACAACAATACTTTAGAGAACACCAAGTAGCCATTAAGTGGCTTATGCCTATGCAGATAGCCTTTAAGTTCAAGTATGCAGATTATTTATAGTTAAGTGCATAAGCACAGTGGCTTATACAATATTTTTGCACTTAACCATAAATAATCTGCTGTAATGCCATGCACCGTAAAAAAAAATTACCCCTCCCTCCGCCCTTAACAATGCCAGTAATGCCAAATTTAAATAGTTTGACCAGTCCCATGAGGCATGTTTGGGGGCCCATACCTGGGTTGCCTTGCGAAGGGACGTGAACGAAGTCATGCCCCATCGGTGCACAGCTGCCACCGACATTTTGGCTGAGCTGGTCTTGCTGTCTCCTTTGTCAAGTATTATCTGCTCCAAGGAAGGTGCCAGGCGGCAGTCGTGCTTACGGCCGTATGTTTTGGCCCCAAACTTTGACATGGTGATGCAGACCTGCAGGGGCACAACTGGTCATACACGAGGCCAACACGCACTCGAAAAAATACCCACAACAAATCAGAAACAAAGGCTGGCCAAGCAAACCCCGCTCAAACTGTACTTTACAAATTACAAATATAGCCAACAAGATTTGGGGACCCTTGAATTCTTATTGCACATTCACAATGGACACAGCCATGTCTTGCCTACCACAAACATACAGAGAATCTTAGTAGACATGGTTCAGACAAGCTGGCTTCCAGCAACACCCCCCAGCATGCAGCTGCTGCAGGCTTTCTGAAATCAAGACTGTCCAAATTTTGAATTATGCAGGCTTTGTATTCATGTTCCCATTTCCCATAAAAAAGCAGCAATAAAACTTAATGTCCCCCATTTTTTTTTTCCAGCAAAATGTGTTAGAAGTGCGGGAAGCCGCACCTAAATGCCACAACAATATGCAAGCAAGGACCCCGCAATGAACGAAGCCGGAAGCTTGAATTTCAGACTTCCATAAAGGCCTGAAAGTGCAGCTCACAAACACGATCACACAAAAGGACGCCCGAGCCTTTGGGATGAACACGAAAATTACTTCAAACCTCTAGCAGAAAAAACAAAATGAACAGAAGCACTGGGCAGAACAGTTTAACAGCTTTTTGTTCTTTTACTACTCTTCAGGGTAACGGGAAAAATGGTTTATTTATGCCTGCTTGCACTCATGGCTACATATCCAATCTGCCATCTTTCACATTGCAATGGCAATTAAACAAAACCTGTCTTCTCAACCAAACCACATGTTGCATGCTTGCACGTTTACTATAAATTTAATGTTCTCGGTTTCATTTATTGTGACTGCAAATGGGCTTCGGGAGTTCTTACTAATGACTTTTCACCAGTCCTTAAGTAAAAATATTAGCCAGACATGAGTTACGTGGAACAAGCTGCGGCTTGCCGCAAGAATTGATTGATTGATTGTAGAATTTAATGCGCCAACGCAATGCAGGCGATGAGGCACGCCGTAGTGGAGGGCTACGGATTAATTTTGACTATCTGGGGATCTTTAACGTGCGCTGAAATCTCGTACACACAGGAGTTTTTGCTTTTCGCCTCCATCAAAAAAGAGGCCGCCGCGGCCGATAATCGAACCCGCGTTCTCGTGCTCAGCAGCACAACGCCTTAGCCACTGGGCGGGTTTCCGCAAGAACTGATCAATGACCTTCAACTGTGTAAGCCAGTTTGACTGGTCAAACTATTTTTCATCGAAATTTTCTAGGCAAGTGCCAAATTGGTGTTTTACGTGATAAAGCTAAGCCTGGGGCATAATTCTGAGTTTTGTCTATTTAATGACTATTTTGAGCGGGCTCTGATTGACCAAAGGATGTGATGCAAAATAAGCAAGGCTTGTTGGTTGATTTCTGCACATGTCACAGGCCGTGGAAAAGACGTCTTTGTAACAGACACAATTCAAACTTTTGCCCTTGCTGCAAATTAATTCACACCACTCGAAAGATCTTTATCATGAGCTCAAATCTGTACACAAGGGCATCCCTGTTTTTCATCTCCACTACAAAAAAGGACACTGCAGACAGGACTGCAAGCTGGGACCATTTTCCTCAGCAGCACACTTCAGCCTCTCAGCCACCAGAGCAAATCCCAGTGAGTGTAAAAGAAGCCACTGCCTTAATTATAAGTAGTAATTATAATTATAAATAGTAACTAAAATATTGAAACAAGACAAGAAATTACCATCAGTTTCTTAACATTCTTCAAGGTGGACATGATGGGCCCCACATGTCCTTTCCTCAGCCTCTCGCGGAGGCTTAGATAGTTTTAAAGAAATAAAAACCGAAGCGTGGATTTTCAATTTTGTTCAGTCGAAAGTACTGCATCCAACAAATGCCATTTAAACCATTTGGTCATAGTATACACCGCGATACGATCATTTTAAGCATCTGTTCGTGTTCCCAAGTCTTTCAGCTATACTTGGGTGCCCATTACTTTTCCAAAGCCACACTGCAGCCACAGAACAGTTAGCCAATTCATTTTAATGCTTTGTTCTGGAGCACAAAATTAAATGTATCGATGAATTTATTTCCAGGAGTTTATGCTTATTCGAATCCACAAAGGCATAAGCATCCTTCTTTGTTTTTCACAATTCTTTCTTGGCAAGGAGCAACTAGAGGGTACGGATTAAAGCACTGGCTATTCATTTGCTCCCTTCCCTGTACAAGAGCAAACTATTAGCAAATGAGCTAAACATACTGAAATTAAAAACACCCTTTGACAGGTTCACACCTTCAAAAAGATCCTTATTACAATCCAGATCACAGGGACATAGATGTAGAAAAGTGTGGTAGACATACAGCAGAGCACGTGATTAATTTCACAGGTAATTTCCGTCTACGTTTATCGCTAACCTAAAAACTGACTCGGCACGACTATTATGCTTCAACAGGCAGAACAGGTACCAGGAAATATGTGGCACTGCTTTTAAAAAGCCAGTTCTGCAAGCGGAACATGGTGCTGTGCAGGAATAACTGCACGACCACGGCAAACGTGGCCTCGTTTACAGAGTTCACTCAGCAAGCAGGTTCTCCTACTGACTACAGTAACAGGCAGTTCCTGCACCTTGACAACTGCAGCGTTACTTCTATGCACTAGGCCCCTCCATCACAATCTATTCAGGTGCCACTCACTCAAAGGTCAACTTAGCAAATGATAAGCTATAAATGTCAGTGCCTAGAAACAAATGGAAACACCGGAGGGTGGTGGCATTTCCGTAACCTCGGTACTTAACTGCTTAATTTATTAAATCAGCACCGTAAGTGAACCTGTGATTGACCTCCTTTTCTCTGTTAATGCATTTAAAAGAAACTCAGCTCACAGTTTTGTTTAGGCACTCAGGATCTCTGCATCCTTTTTAAACTCGGTCGCACTGTCAAAGTCCTAAACACGCAAGGTTGCATGTCAGACCTACGTAGTCCTCTTTATCGGCTCAATGTGAAATGAAACAAAGAAGCTCTGTAAAGTGCCGCCACCTGTCATGACCTTAGAGGACCATTTGCATTTGCCACCCTCTAAGCAACTTCAGTTTCGTGCTCCATGCACCTTATGTGCTTCGGATAGCAGAGCAGATGGGCCAAGGCACTCCAGAAGAACAGTGCAGAAGAATCAGAGCCCTGGTTTTTCAGCTTTGGAGTCACTGCCAAGCATGAAATCTGAGTCAATGAATGCGACCTTGTCATCGGAACAAAATAAAAGCACTCCACATCAAAGCTCGAGACAGCTGCACCATCTCACAGCAGGCGTGACACTGCAGCATCCCATGTGCAATGCTACAGCCATGAGGGACTTGCTCAAGACACAGTAAGTGAATGGGTGTGATCACAAAAGGTGTGTGCACTGACGATATCAAAAGAAGGAGAAAAAACTGACAATGAAGGAATGCCTTTCCTTAAAAAAGGAACTTGAGCATGAGAGGGCTACAAGTAGCCAGGAAAAAGGCGAGCTCGAGACATTGCAAAGTGTACCCTCTGCAGAGGGGCATGCTTTGCAAGTACACATGCCGAGAAACTCACTTTCGCACTAATCGTAGGGTGCAGGTGTCAGCTGGCAATGCGCTCAGGTGCACAAGGCCTTGTTTACGACAGCTTGCAAAGTTTTACGCACCCACATCCTCCAAACCATCATCCTATGAAGTAAAACGAGCAAACATGATTCCCTGCATAGGCAAAGTAACACAAGTACACTCCTGTCTGTGCATGACGAGGACAAGTGCAGTCAGCAGAAGGCTAGACACACACAACAGGTGCTGTTTTCAGTTGCCACATTCAAATGCTAAACAGCAGCACAAAATGCAAGAGGCGGTATCTGCAAAGAATTAACCACAAAGCACACTCTCGAATAACACAACTCCATTTAATCAAACATCCTATCTGAAGAAACTTTAATTCCTAGATTTTATGCCATTGGACCTATAATGCAAATAGATCAGTTAAAGACTAATGCGATGCACGTTTTGTTCTGCATGCATCTTTCGAGATAGTGCTCTACATCTGCCAGTTGCTGAAGAAACCTCACTTTCGCAGCCCTAAACTTCTGCAACTTGAGCATATGATACACATTTGCAGCCACTAAATTTCACAAACCCCTCAGATTGAAGTTTGGGACTCGAAGGAGAATCAACTGCCATGGACGTCTACTGTTCTTCATTCCTTGACAAGTGGGGTGTGCACAGATTTGCCGCAAATCTCTTCACAAATGCCCCCCTCAAAAAAAAAAAAAAAGCAGTTCCTGAGTTTTTTGTTTAAGTCTTTCTTGGTCCCCTCACAAGAAATAAAAAGCTGAAAAAAAATATATAGCCAAGACAACTGGCTCACTAGAAAGCAAACAACTCCTTGAAAGCAAACAACTCCTTGTACAAGGGCAAGGCCACAAGATGTGGGAAGCTTGGCATGTATGCGCCTTTCTTGACCACTCTGGATTATCCTCTATGGGTATATTGATCTTACCAAGGCAAACATCTTCAATCTGTCACTGCATCAAGCAAGCTGCTGCAAAATCTTTCACGGCACAAAACCGTTCCCAAATCCAACCTCGAGTAAGCGCTGCGGGTGAACATAGGTGGGGAGCGGTCATCACACGCCAGAGGTTTGTTTCCTTCTGATTGCCGATGACCACAGAAAATCCTCACATCCTTTCCCCCTTTATCTCTGCAGCATACGCTCGGTGATAACTACGTCTGCGGCATCCTACAATTAAATTTGTGTCTGACCACTTTTGCCTTGAGATTCAGTGCTACTGTATGAGTGATCTGTTATAACAACAAAAGCATAACTCCTGACTGGAGTGTAACTGCAATACCAAAATATAAAATTCTGTGTGCCCCCAATTCACGAAAATTAGGAGCGCACAAACAAAGGGTTTTACAGTACCCCTCATACCTAAAGTGAATGCAACAGAATAGCAATGCCCATCCCTCATGTGATTCAAGCTAAGCACACAGCCAGCTTTGGACTGTCACTGTAGGTTTCGAACTAAAAGCGACTGGCAGGGCACTACTATTGGTGGTGCAAACAATGCAGATAAAATATACCACCCTAATTAAGGCACTAAGCACATTACAAATGCCGCATAGAGTTTTGCTTCTACACAAATCCTCTCTAAATAAAACTCGCACATGACTCACTTGTCTCCTAATTACAAGTTACCTTGGCTCATTTCAATTCAGCAAAGCTTCCCGTGAACAAACTCCTCTTCGAGGTCCCTTGAAGAGTGGTCATGAGAAGCTTCACTGAACTGTTCAGATTTAAAAGCATAAAAATGTTCAGCGTTTTATCGTGCACGGTGTCTTCATGTTCCCCAACACACAAGTGGAACGGAGTGTCCCGCTGCCCGACATGTACTGCCGTAGGTGGGAAGGCTCACTCAAAAGTACACTCACCCACTTACCACTCATGAGTGTGTGGTGAGTGAGCCTCAGCATCGTTTCGGACTGGCGAGTGTGAGTGCAAGTAAGTGCAGGCCTCATGCGCAGTGAGCGGCACTCGTGAGTGCAAGTGCCACTCGTGGCGAGCCCCAGTCACCACTCGCGAGAGCACTCGCGCTACTCGTGCTGTTTGCGGTGCTTGCCGCGGTGAGCCCCACTATTGCGCTTGTACTCGCTGTTGGTATTCGCGCAGGAGCCGCTCGCTGTGATGGTTGTTCATGGCGGGATTGCTTTTAGCGTCCAAAATATGTCCTCACTGAGCTCCTGCTATGGGGCACTCTAGAATTAATTCTCTCGTGGTGCGTTGCTTTAGGAATATGATTTGGATGGCCTTCCGACGCCATAATGCACTAATACCGTTTCATGACTCATGGAGGGTCTGCTGCACACACTCGCGTGCGAGGGTGACGACGAGTGGTGAGCGCGAGCGCAAGTGAGTGCGAGTGGTGGAGTGGCACGTAGTGAGCGTGAGTGCAAGTGGTGAGGTCAACTGTTGAGCGTGAGTGAGTGCGTGAGGAAAAATATTTTTTTCTGTGCGAGTGAGTGAGTGGCGCCCAGTTTTGCCGAGGCATGTGTACTACCTAGCTTGCTTCTTTTACCAATACAACCTATCTGGCACAATGGAAAGAATGCACACACCTGTCAGAAATAACATGTGCAATCTTTCTGTTCAGCTTCTTTTCTAGCGTCCTGCGGACTAAAAATCAACCGAAGGTATTACTGGCACTTATAAAAGTTGTCATGAGGTCCTATCCCATTGGCTATAAATAGTTTTTTTCCCTCTTGCATAAGAAAAAAGACAATTTTTTTAGAAAAAAAAAAACAAGCACTGAATCTGTGTAATTTTATGTGTAAAGCAATACTCTTGTGGTAAACGCCTTCACATTCTGTAAAAGGAAATGACGCGCAGGCAAGCTGCTGTTTACCTAGCAGAAGAACTGCCACACCCCCACGACTTTGTAGAGACGATTACTGAAATTGTGCAGGTTTTGAGGGATGTAGTTATGAATCTGGCACCCGAAGTTTTACACAACTGGCTTGGTATGAAGCTGTTTACCTGTCACTGCAAAATAATGACACCCCCTACCTGAAGTGGCAAACCTTGCCATTTGCAGGACTATTAACCTCTTCAGTTTGCACTAAAGCTTTACCTCTGCAGAAGTGTGTGTGGCGCTATTATGATTGGGCACTACTGCACGGTGTACTCGTAGCTAATAACTAAGTGTCAGAACACCTGCTTGAATTGCCAAAATACCATTTACAGTGTAGGTTGGAAAATGTCTATTTCACAGACACAATTGAAGAACACTGAACCCAAATTAACCAAGTATATGACTCGACCTTGCATTAATGCCCATTACATACACTAAAATATTTCTGCTACCATTGTGTTTAGAAGCCCTCAGCCCCTAGAGTTTACTGCTTTCCACCCTCCAAAGAAAGCTCTTACCCAGTGACTGTTTCATTTGATTTTGATGTTCTTTGAAGCAATTCATTTCGGAACACAAAAGGAATTGAATCCGCTTAACAACAGTCAAGGTTAAAAGGAAGCAGAGACCTTTCTATGTGCAGCTTATTGAAATTAACTATCAATCATCAACACCCCACAGACCTGAAGCTCTCTACACCCTCCACCTATCAGATAAAACGGCAACTCCTCGTTTGCCTAGATGATTAAACACAGTAGTACCGAAACGAGGCCCAGAAGTAAACACGCAGCAGATCTCGTTGATGACATAAGGGCAACAGCTTATGTGATCAATAAGACCCCACGAAAACAATTTTAATTAACCCTTTGGCTTTTCACACTGTTTCACATAGCGTAGCCACCTGTTTCAATAACCTAACGAAAACTGAACAATCGCGCTGTTCGACAATCCCCACTAGAGCTGCTTACGGGTGACCTTTGCGATATCACGTAAAGTAATATAGGTGGCGGTGACAAATTACGATGCCGCAGTGAAGGCTACCATAACCCGCCACCGAGCAGCTGCAGACGAGCTCCAGTGCTCCCTGTGGGGAGTCTCAAGGCGACTGGAGCGCGCAGCTACTCGAGTATCCACGCGGCAAATGCCAGTGACACCGCAGTGATGCATGGTCGCAAAGGAGTCGCGAAGCTTCCTGTCCCCGCTAGTGAGCTCTCCCTAGCCGTCCTCAATGGCGCTCCTTGCAAGCGCTGTTCACCTCAGCCTTGGGTTAAAGTGCCCAGGATGAACCGGAGAACGCGATCCAAAGTGATGCTACCGGTTCGTCCTTTTCGTTTCACCAGCTAAAGCCCACAACCAATGTTCGTATAAAAAGGCGTACTGTAGGAGAGGAAGGCAACCCGAACAATGCCTACGCACCACAGTATCAAGATGGGATGCCTAGCGATTAAATCGGTGACCGCATTAACGGTCCAGTAAAAAAGCCTACCACAAAAACATTCAAGTCGCGAAATTGGCGCGCAGCGCGTGCTTCGGTTACGTAACAGCCGACGTTACGATCAACGGTCGAATCAAACCAGTGGGAAGCACAAGCAGCTCGCACGCGCGTTTCACATGTCCGCAATCTGCATCGTTCATAAACAACGCCCACAAAGCCAAATTAACGGAGCAACATCTAAGCTCCGCCATGAGATGTAAACGGAAGTTCAATGATAACGGGCTGTACCCACGTAGACTGCAGTCGATGCGCTTGCGAAGTATGCTCGTAGGCAGCAGTTTGGCGAGCAGAATTCATCGGCTCACCATACAGGCGTTAATCTCACTGCGGGCACCAAGGTAAACGCGTAGTAATGCACTTCACTCAAAACTGAAACAACGTCGCCGTTCTTTACCGTAATGCAGCTCGGTTAGACGGCTCGAAATAACCTAGGCCTTTTGTTGAGTAAGCGCTAAAACACACCGAGCAGTAGGAAAAGAACACGCAAACAATCAAACGTTAAAAAACAATACCTAGTTTAAGAGCATCCACTTCTCCATCAATTTACCGCTGAACTCGGAGATCAATAGCCATCAATTAGCGTACAGAGGAGTTACATTTTGCCAGCCTAGCAAACCCGCCATCGGGCTGTCCGCCATAATTCCAGCATCAAAAACACGGGAAGTGGATAACAGCCGTGTGAACCGCAGTTCCGTACGAATCACTTCAAAATTATAATTTTTTAGCAAAAAAGGTATAAATAACGGGTCATTAGTTTACTTTATACTCAATTATTGCCAAAAAACAAGCAAATAGCTGAAAATAGAAAATAAAGTTTCAGGCCGCGAATGGAGGGAATTTCAAAGAGAAGAATCTGTATGCATTGAGCGTGTCGTCTGACTCGTCTCCGAAACATATCTGCGTAATTTTTTCTCTGTTGTCTCCACGTTGCTCATAATGCTCGCTTTCTAACGTTTTAAGCCGATTAACAGCGTTAGTAACGGTCAGAGGGATTGTTGTTGCACATAGGAATGCGCCAAACAGTTTTTCCTTATTTTTAGGGAGGGGGGAGGGGGGGTCTGGTTTTTCAACCAACTGGCTATGTTACTAATGTGCGTTTGTGTGTATTTGTGCGCGCGAGGCTGCATGTTTGCATGCGTTAGAAATATACTGAGATATTTCAAGCACTCCATTTCTCTTTCAATATAAATTCGCTTCCCTTTAGTGCCGGAGAAGCGGTTCCGGTACGGTGCCCGGTAGGCGACCGGCACTACTGCGCGTGCGCAGTGCCGGAAAAACTGGTTGTGCGCATGCGCAGATGTACCGGGTATCGTACCGGGACCGGTTCTCCGCTCTGCTATCTGATCACTACCTGTTCTCTGGAGTGTTTACAGATGCTTGAGCACCAAACTTCAAGAAACGCTATATTAAAATGTCTGGTACGAACCAAGGGGAACAGCGCAAAATATGATGAGCCAAGAGACGAAGAAGGCGACAAACTCGTCATCTCTTATCGCCTCATATTTGGCGCTGCTACCCTCCTTTGCACTATGAACAAACCTTCCCAAGCATCAATTAACACTCGCACGAATCCCTCCACACATTCTTGAGCGAGAAGATCACACTACAACAGAAAAGCTATTACTGATAAATAGACAGGATTTTAGGCAAACGACTATTCTGTTCCTTGTGCTCTTATCACCCCATATTGATATATGGGCATGAATTAAAGGTTAAAGGGGTACTGACACAAAATTTTGAAGGCGACATAACTTCGGAGATAGATTGGTGTGATCACACACACATCATGTGCAAAATATCAGCGGCAAATACAGCCTAGAACATATTTAAAATCAATTTTAAAGTGTGCGAAACGCAACCGAGCAGCCAGCGGAGGACCTCGCGCAATCGACATTCCCTGGATATTTTGTAAATAAACAACATCCAAACACGTCACGAGTTTGTGTTGGCCTCTTCCGCACTGCCGGCATTTTTCGCCGGCTCGCCGCTCCAATCGGAGGTCGGAGCTTCTGCTCTCTTGCAACGAACGACCCGATCGTTGGCGGCGGAGGCGCCGTGATTTCGTCGGCTCATCGGGCAGCTGGTCGCGACCTAAGTTCTACAGCGACTCCAGGCACTCTATTTTTATTGTTTTTTTTTATTAGACTGAGCGCGAAAACGCGCCGGGGACACCAAAAGCGCACTGAGCGGGCCGCACGGTCGCTGCCCTGGCGGCGCCCACGGCCGCGATGTGGTGCAGGTAGCTCCAGCGATAGCTTATTACCGCTGCACGAAATGGGACCCAAATCACCCAAATCCCAAACATGGCAAAAATCGTCATCTGCACCGCTTACGAGAGCTGCAATCGAATATCCGCCGCAGTGCTAAGCCGAACACATCTGTAGGCGGACCTGTAGGCAGACCGGCCGGCTGCTCCCAGCGCGCGTCTTCCCACCCACTGTCTCGAACGTCGCGCGTCGTTCTCTAGCCGCGGCAGCAATCTGCACTCGCCGCCCCTGCGTCACGTCCACGGTAGCTTTTTAGTTAAGCGGCTCACGAGATCAGTACGTGGGGGCATTCGCAGAAACTGCCGGCGACGCGGATTCGACAGTACTACGGCAGCTCTGCTCTGTGATATCAGTCCGACGGTCACGTGGTCAACTTTGTTTACACAAAATCTCGCGTTTCGCGGCACCCCCTGCAGCCGAAACTGCGACTGGCCGCATTGAAAACGCCTCTAATTAAACAACCGTCGCACGCTGAAGGAAATGAGGTTTCCACACGTGATAAGTAGGTCATTAGCTACTTATCGCAACAACAAAAACAAAAAACAAGCAAAATCTTTTGTGTCAGTGCCCCTTTAAGAAAAGCTTGCGTGGCGTTTTTATAGTGCCTATAAATTCCTATTCTGGCGTTTGTGCCTAAATACCTATAAACAGTGATGTTACGTACTGGGAAGACCGGTGCAAAGAAAGGAAGTGAAGACGTTATCTGGCTAAGTGTGAAGATGGGAAGCAATGCCAACTGGAAGCGATCTTGCTTTGTTCCTGTCTAACCTCATGAGGTTAGAATTGCCATGTTTCCCTTAGGAAGTGACAATTGCGGAGGGGGGTTCTCACGTAGTGCCGGGGCCGCACAACACTTTCCCGCGGGCGGCCCGCGGGCCGCAGGTTGCCACCCCTGATATGCATGGTTTCTGTGTACGTAGAAATAGAAAAAAAAAAGCCGCCTCACAGCTATGAAACCAGTGAACAGGAGTTTGGCGATGGGCGCCAGTCAGAACAGCGCTTTAAGAAGCTTTATGGGCCATTTTTCGGGACTAATTAGTCTCTGAAGGCTGGTACACAATATTTACGCGTCCGATAAGTCCTCATTCACAGCGACACTCGAAAATATTTTCACAGTTCGGCGATAAAGCCGCTCCGGTGCTCGCCGATACGCCCTGGTTCATAAGGCTCCAGCGCTGCCCAGGGGGCGCTGCACAACACCTTAGACTTCCGGGTAGTACTTCCTCGTAGTACCAAGCTGGGTAGCATTTCGGCTGGCGTACCCGAAAATTTTCCCGCCATTTTTTCGCGGGGCTACCTTGGTTGCCAGACCAGGACTGCCGACTGTTGATTAGCTCGCATCATACATTCCCGGGTACTATAAACGTATTGGGGCCCGTAAAGGCCATGGATCTGTCAGCCCGCTCTGGTTACAAACACTTGCGCGCTCGCGCCGCGAACTCAGGCTCGAGCCCGGGTTCGTTTTTTTTTCGCTTCGTTCCCACGGGAGGTACTACAAACGTATGGTGTGGCAACCTGGCGAGTCCTGGTGTGGCAGCCATGGTAGCCCCGCGAAAAAATGGCGGGAAAATATGCGGGTCACCCGGCCCCGAGCCGCGGCGCGAGCTCGCAGGGGTTTGCAACCAGAGCGGACTGACAGATCCCCGGCCTTTACGGGCCCCAATACGTTTGTAGTACCTCCCGTGGGAACGAAGCGAAAAAAAAAAAAAAAACGAACCCGGGCTCTAGCTCGAGTTCGCGGCGCGAGCGTGCAAGTGTTTGTAACCACAGCGGGTTGACAGATCCGTGGCCTTTACGGGCCCCAATACGTTAATAGTACCCGAGAATGTATGATGCGAGCTAATCAACAGTGGGCAGTCGTAGTCTGGCAACCAAGGTAGCCCCCAGCAAAAATGGCGGGAAAATTTGCGGGTACGCCAGCCGAAATGCTACCAAAAGCTTTGCAGCGCTAAATACGTTTACAGCGTCGACAAAAGTGCGGGGACAGTGACGGCGCTCTGCCACTCGCAAGTTCACCGATCAATAGTCGTATGTAGGGAAATTTGAAGTGAAAGCTTCTTGCTTAAACAATAGCCTTTGTGACAAGGACTTTCAACAACATCCGATCAAAAGAAAAAACGAGTAACCGTTGTCAAAGCAAGTAAAAAAAATTCTCGGTTGCGTCGAGAAACGTTGTCGACGCAGCCAAACGTGCCTTTTAGGAGTACGTGTTTGTAAGCGTCCGCTGTACAGGCAGACGGGAAACTGTTTGTGTGCGTATTCTGACTGCGCGCTGAACAAGTGTTGTGAGGTTTGCTCTGGCCGGTCGCAATGAACTGCTTACCTAGCTGGTGCCCTACCGGCAATTTTGGAGACACTCGACTCCGACGGTGACTACGACGAAACGGTGGCGCATCTTGTGGCGAAATTCGCACGCCGGGATGCAAAGCCTATTCCCGTGAATTTCGATAGTGTCGTTCAGTCGTACAGCGACGACGAGTTCAAACGCACTTTTAAATTGTCAAGAGGAGCGTTCGCCGAGGTGGCAGCTCGCCACGAGACGTCACCCTTCTCCCCCAAAGCACTGCAGGGACGCCGGCAGATTCCAGCTGATAAAACCGTCGCCATTGCACTTGCCTACCCCGGGGCGCAAGTAAGCATACACGCAATAGCAGGCAAATTTGACGTGGCAGAATCGACCGTCCACAACTGCATCACCAGGGTGATAGAACTTCTGCCCTTCATAAGCGAAGATGCTATCAGCTGGCCAACCGATGCCGCAGAACGCCGCAAAGGCGCCTTTCGTGCGAAACGTGGAGGCAAGGGACCTCGCGAGACGGTCGCCTGCGTTGACGGCGGTCATATCCAAATTCTAAACCCTAAAGAGTCACCGGAGTCATACTTTACCAGGAAGAAGTTAATGTCGATAATTCTACAAGGAATTTGCAATGACCAAAACAAGCTGTTCGTAGTATTCATGGATATCCTGGTTCCGTACACAACGCCCGTGCACTTACGGAAACCCCTTTTATCAAGGTGCGCAGGCCAAGTGCTCCAACGGGTACATTCCTTGAGAATCCGTGTACCCCTTGTTGTCCTGGCTCCTCACGCCCTACAGGGACACAGAGAGAACATTTCGGGCCTTGAAGAGAGCATTCAGCAAGAGGCTTAACCTGCAGAGGGTAGCCACAACGGTTCAGGCGACTCTTGTGGGCGCTAAGACGGTCGGCCGTTGCTGCTACGTTGTCATGGCCGCATGCGTTTTGCAGAATCTGTGCAATGCAGAGCATGACTTTTTGGACGAAACAGCAACTGCACCTTGCCCCGACGATGTCGGAAATGACGTTTCTGTTGCGAATTCATCACTTGCGGAAGACATGCGCCGTGCGATCACCATACAGCAGTGCATAACTCCCTGCTTCACGCACTGTGGCGAGCAAAATGCAGCGACTGTGTCCACAATTGCGTGCAGCCAGTGCACAGTTGTGTGCCCGCTGCACAATTTCTTTGACGCTGGGTTAGAAAAATAAACCCTACCTGTGCGTGTTGTATGTAATCAGTCTTGTAACTCTACCTTTTCGAGACTGTAACGCGCATGATAAAAGCCACACTGTGGGAGTTCTTTTTAATGGTGCAAGACTTCATCATTGCAGGAGCTGTGTTACATGTACTCTACTATTTTTGCACCCTGTACGTTCTCCTAAATGCGCGTCGTCTCGGATAGTAAAAGAAACAATACAACGTATGACCTCTCGGGCACACACACACACACACACACACACACACACACACACACACACACACACACACACACACACACACACACACACACACACACACACACACACATATATATATATATATAGTTGTCCAGAGTGGTTGACACGTGCACATTCTACTAGAGATGCTGCAGCTACAAAGGCATACCAAGAGGAAACAAATCATGAAGTGGTTATTTTACATGTATATATTTTGCGGTCACGGACTTTGCCAATAATAAAACAGAACGATAATGATGTAAACTGAACCCGTAGCAAATTGACTACACGTAAGTGCTCCTCTGGGAGCTGCAGTTCTTGAAGGCCTTCGCGATCCTTTGCATCACTTACAAATTTTCTTGTTGCCGTCGCTCTCTGTTGGCCTCAGCCCGCTTGAGGAAGCTTAAATCCGAGTCTATACGACGTGACCGCTGCCCTCTGCTTGGCGCTGGTGGAGCGCTTCTTGCAGGCCCTACGGCAGAAGAAGCTTCCCCTGCAGCTGTTGCACTGGCGTCGTCCTGCAGCAACTGTGGAGCCTGCTCGTCGTCTTCATCAGGCATTCGGCTTGTGCAGTCTGCGGGCTGGGCACTGCAACAGCCCAACATAATGCTCCCGCCAAAACTCTGTTGGTTAAAACACCCAGCGAGTTAGCAATGACCGTAAATAAATTCCTATCGAAAACAGCCTTCTGGAACTCAGAAAGTTCAGCTTCTGGAGAATTTTCTTTTTTTTTAGATCTAGCCTAATCCTGCCTCTCATCAGCCTGCGGTCGCTGCTTTTGACATTGCCTAGCACATAGCATCCAGCACAGTTCTTGAATCGGTACGTAGAATGACGCCGATTTTACTTTTAGTTTTATCTTTGGGGGTTTCCATGTTCATTTTCTGTTTATTCGTTTGCGAAAGGATGCATTCATTATTATCATCATGCCATTTCTCTCCGCAAATCTAACGATTACATCGCCTCGGCTATTTCAAAGTTTCCCAACGTGCGGTCGCCTGTCTGCCTGTTCGACTATGATGCTTGCGATACACACGCATGGTATTAGCAGGAAGATTACGCAACGAGTGGCTTCACATCAAAGGTAGTGCACGCGAAAAATTCGCGCAGCGCGCGCTGAGGTGGGCTCCCTCATCTTTTGTTTCCCTGCCTGGCATATCAGGCAGCGCTTCTCACGGCGAAAGCAAGAGAGAGAGAGAGAGAGAGAGAGAGAGAGAGAGAGAGAGAGAGAGAGAGAGAGAGAGAACAACTATATTGAGCAAAACAAAATTGCGGCGACTACGTGCCGGATGGGGTGGTTCCCCCTTCACGTGACCCATATGCTTCCGCGGCTGCCTGGCCCCTGGAGATCAGGACGAGCTGGTCTTCCAAGGCGGGGCTGGTCAGCAAGGTCTCCCATCGCTCGTTAAGGGGTGTGAGAAGGGTGGTGGATGGTTGGGTAAGGGGTGGGGGGATGGTCTCGGTGAAATCTCACTCTCCGATGACATGCCGGAGCGTGTCCAATTGCCCACAGAAGCTACACTCTTTCTCGTATCTCTCGGGGTACATTCTGCTTTGGAGATAGGAGCGCGGCTAGGATCCTGCTTGTATTTGCCTATAGATCGTTTTCTGCGCTCTGCTGAGCGTTTTGTGCGGTTCGGGGTACCGCCGTCTGCCTTCCCTGTAGTGGCTCGTGATGTCCTAGTAAGTTGTTATGGCCTGCGGCTCGTGCTCGTCTGCCCGGTGCTCAAGTTCTCGGGCGAGCTGGTGGTCGAGTTCGTTGCCCTCCAGCCCTGAGTGAGCCGGTGTCCATATCAGTTCGACTTTCTGCTCAGGTATGCGGCGTATTCCTCCCTCTAGTATTCTGAGTGCCGTCAGAGACACCTGCCCTTTTCTATAATTACCATACACTTCCTGCGAGTCCGTGATTATTTTGCTCACGTTAGGCAGCGTGAGCGCCAAGGCTATTGCCGCCTCTTCCGCTTCTTCCGGGAACGCCGTTTTGACAGAGGCGCACGTCACCAGCGCGTCTTGCGTCGTGACCGATATCGCGGCTCGCGTCAAAAACTTGGGTAGAGAGGCGTCCGTGTAGATGGTGAACCCCGTCGCGTCTTCTTGTTCTTCCGCTTGTCTTAGCGTTTCGATGAGGGCCTTGAGCCTGGCCGCTCTGCGCCCGTCGTTGCGGCCTGGTCTCATGTTTCGAGGCAGGGGTTTGCCTTTGATTTTCTGCGCCCAAAGGTTGGGTAAAGGTCCCGTTTCCGTGTGGTCGGCCTCTTGCCAGCTGAACTTGGCCAGTACTATTCGGCCCGCCGAGGTTTGGCTGAGCCGTACTCTCCGGGTAGACAGGTGGGCTTCTACCAACTCTTCCACCGTATTGTGTTTGGCCATGCCTAGCAGCTTCTCGGTGGACGAGTGGCGCGGGATATCTAGCGCCACCTTTGTTGCTTTGCGTAGGATCGCGTACAGTTGATATCTGTCTTTCTTGAGTAGCTGTAGGTACGGCGCCGCGTATACGATGCGCGACGTCACAAATGCCTGGATCAGCGTGAGCACGTCGTCTTCCTTCAGTCCTCTTCGCCTGTTTGTGACCCTTCGGATCATGTTCGTGATCTGTTCCGTGGTGGTCTTGATCTTGCTTAGCGCCACTGCCGCCTTGCCGTTGTTCTGGAAGATCACTCCCAAGATTCGGGCTTGCGTGGTCGGCGTTATGTTCGTCCCGTCTATGGTAATAAGCACCTTCTCTTGCTCTCCTTTCTTTCTTCGTGGCTTTATGATTAAAAGTTCTGATTTTTGTGCCAAGAAGTCGAGACCGCGTGTTTTTGCATAGTCGTGTACGGTGTCGGCCGCTCTTTGAAGAGTCTCTTCCATCCAACTCTCCGACCCCGCTCTAGACATCCACGCGGTGATGTCGCCCGCGTAGAGAGCGTGGTCAATGTCCTCTATGCCTTGGAGCAGGGCTGGGAGCGGGAGTAGCGCCAGGTTGAAGAGCAGGGGCGATAGGACCGACCCTTGCGGGGTGCCCCTGTCTCCCTGCGCTATCGGTCGCGACGTCTTGTCCCCGATCTTGATCTTTGCCGTTCTATTACTGAGGAAGTCCCGGACGTACTTGCACGTTCGCTCTCCGCACCCTGTCTCTCGCACGTTACGGAGTATGCTGTCGTGGCTTACGTGGTCAAAAGCTCCCTTGAGGTCGAGCGCCAGAATCGCCCTCGGGGTCGGGTTCTTGGTTTTTTTGATCACCAGTTCGTGTATCTGCACTAGGACATCTTACGTGCTCAGGCGCCCTCGGAAACCGTACATGGTCGGTGGCATCTGTTGGGTGGTGTCTAGGTGCTTCTGGAGTCTCTTAAATACCATGCGTTCGACCACCTTCCCCACGCACGACGTGAGAGAGATGGGTCGCAGGTTGTCGACGTGAGCTGGCTTCCCCGGCTTGGGAATGAGCGCACCTCCGCTTCCTTCCATTCTTTGAGTAACGAGCCCTTCTCCCAAGCTGCGTTGGCGAGGTCCAGGAGCTCCGTCCGACTCTTGTCGCTCATGTTCCCTAGAACCTTCAAGGTCCCCCCGTACTAGCCTCAGGTCCGTGGTTGTGTCTCTCGCCGTGCCCGTGCCCGTCCTGGTCGGTACGCCCGGCTCATTTACCACCGTCATGTCATGGCCTTCTAGCGCTTTTGCGAGTTGCTTCCCCTTCTTGGACGAGTACTTGTATACCCCACTGCGTGTGTGCGGCTTTGAAGTCTCCTAATATGAGAATCGGTCTCGTTTTTGCTTCTTTCACGCAGTTAAGATGGTGGCCTCAAAGTTGACTGACCGTCTCGAAGGTCGGCAATATGCGTTCAGAACGAACACATTACTAACGTTTCCTACTTTTCAGTCGTGAATTTCGATTAGCGTGTGCTCGCAGCCGCATTAATTAAGCAGTAACGTGGTGTGTAGCCGCCACTTTACTGTACACCAGGGTCGCCATGCCCTTCTCGCTAGGGTCCGTTTAAGAGCTTGACTCGGCCATTGGTTTCCTGTAGCGTAATGACGTCTGGTTTGTGTTCTAGGTTGTCCACGTATAACTGAAGCTCCCCGATCTTGTGTCTTACTCCCCTGCAGTTCCATTGGAGTAATGTCGCGGTCTCTTTCTGCTTGCCCTTAGTCTTCTTCTGCATGTTGGGCGGTAGCCTTGTTTTCCGCGGTGCTAACTTCTCGTGTCCTGCCTCTCAGTGCTACTGATGTCGTTCTCTTCTTAATTACCGTGACGTGACTGAGTTTCGCGTCGAATGTCTACATTTTGTTGAATAACCTGTTGTATTTTTCTCCAAGGTTACCCACTCTTGTGGTTAGGTTACCTACTTGCTCGATGACTTGAGTTACTTGGTTGGAAATGTGCGCTACCTGATTGGTGAGCTGCGACAACACGTTCATGACCGTCTGCATCGTGGGAGCGGCGGTGGTATCAGCGGGTGTAACGACGGCCGCTTCTTCAGCCTTCTCTTCTTCCATTGGTACTACTGCTGTTGCCGGCGGTGCCTCCGGCTCTGCGCCATCGGCGGCGACGGCGGGAGGGTGCCTCTTTTGGCTACCTTTCTCTTGACCTCGTTGGCGTCCCCGTTGTTACTACTACTGCTGTTGTTACCGCTCTTGGATTTATTTAACGCCTCGACACGCTCCATTAGAGCTCTGACCTGTTGACTCTGCCTCTCTATCATTTGCTTGAGTTCTGAGCATTGCTTACATTCCTCGCCACTAGGAGGGGTGGTAGGAGGGGTGGGGACGAGGGGAGGGAAGTTGCTGCTGGTAAGAGCGACGGGAGGTCCAGCCGCCCAGCCCACCTCTTTCTCGGCGACGTTCCGCTTGGTCTTCGACTTGGACCTCGAACGCGACTCGCGTCTGCGGGCCCCCGTTGCGGTGGCGTCGCCGGCAGGTGCCGTTGCTCTCGAATCACTCCTCGCTGCACTTGCGTTTCTCCCTCTCCGGGTCAGGGAGCAGCCTCGGCGTCCGGACGACGACCCGTCACACCGCGGCGGCGACTCCGAGTCTTCTTTTGCTTTTCGGCGTTCCCATCTTCGCTTGCGTACCACGTACGGCGTCTTATACCTTGCTTTACATTCTTTGTCCGCGGTTAGGTGGTCGCCCCCGCAGAGGCTGCACTTGGGCTTACATTTGTGAATTTTGTCGGGGTTCTGGACGCCGCAGCCGCGGTAGATCCGGTTCATTGGGTTCCGGCATACATCCATGCGGTGGCCGAGGCGGCCGCACTGGTAGCACATGTCGATCTGCTTGCGGTATAGCGAGCACTCGACCAGCAGGTTGCCGTACTTTCGTAGTTCCGAACCTTGGAGCCTTGAAACGCTATGACCACCGACATAGACTTGCCTATGCGGTTGGCTTGTAGTGCTGTGGGGTTATACTCGTGCACTATGAAGTCGTTGATTTCCTGAGCGGAGTCCGTCAGCGGGACTCCTCGGATCACCCCCTTGACGGTGCCGTAGGTGGCCGATTCATATGCGCTAACCTGGTGTTTGGCTCCGTAGATGGGGAGGTTACTGACCGCTGCGTAGCTATCGGCGTTTTAAATGCGGAGCATTTCTTAGGCTCGCCTGGTCCTGCGTCGTTGATGGCGGCGCCGTCCACACGCTCACTGCGCATGCGCAACTCTCCTCCTTACACCCACAGCTCCGCGATACTACACTATAAAAAGAAGAAATAGTCAGCAGCGCCCGGTTTCGATCCCACGACTCTCTGGCCGCAACGGCAGGTACGCGGTGCTCTTCCCACTACGCTACAAATCCGGGACAGGAGCAAGTGCTACGAACGCGCCTTATGTCCTTGACTCATTCAAACTACGTCAAGAAGCTACTGATACAACGAAGGCACGCGAAGCTGAACGTCAACGGAAACGACGAACTGAAAACTTTAGAGGGGGATGCTGAATTTCCCGTGGGAAAGCTGTGGCGGGAAGCGCCACGCGCCTTGCAGCTCAACCAGCCCCGTCCGCAGCGCCTCTGATGCTGATTGTGGCAGGATGCCCCTAGGGATTGGCCAACCAAAGAATCCATCACGAGATAGGTTCGCGTTCAACCACCGTCGTCATCTTCCCGTAGGGGAACCGCCGAAGAAGAAGAAGAACGAGAAGACAAAGCTGCGAAGAGGAGGGCGTGTACATTGCTCTCAGCCGGTGCACCAATGTCAACAACCTTTACCTCACCAAAGCTGACGGAGACTACCGATTCTACCACAGAGACAACATCGACAAGAACATGATGGACGAGTTTCGGCGCCTCGAGAACCACCGCCTACTCACCGTAACACAACAGCACTTGCGTGCCTTTGCCACCGGTGTGGACCCGGACGCGGAAAATCAGATCACTCAACATAACGGCAACACAATGGAACCACACGGAACCGCCACGATGCTTCGCATCCTCATCAGGGTTCCCCACGGGAAGATGGTGTAATTTTTTTTCCTGCTCAGGGTACCGACGGTTATAATATTTTGTTGCTTGTTCGGGCATATCAGGTCTTGCCTCGCTTCTTCCACGCTCACGTTCGCGGCGGCGACGATGGCTCTGCTGATCTCGAACCTTGAGACTCCGCTGACGTCCAGGCCACCCCTGGGTCGCATGAAGATCTTAATGTCGTCCCTTGGTAATTCTGGATTTCTTGCTGCCTTAAGCAGCTTGCTCTTGAAATTCTTCAGGCGGTGAATGCCCTCTTCGCCGCCGCCGACGTCCGGCTGCGGCTTGGTCGTAGTTAGGTTTAGTTCTCGCTGCTTCGCTTGAGTCTTCTTTTCCCCGGCTACTCGCCATCCGAGAGCCTTGGAAATTTGATCTGGCTGGATTTCCACTCCCTCCATCTCTACACGCATGGCGGACGCCATTTTCTTGAAAAACTTCGCTACTGGGGCGTCGGAAGGTCAGCGACCTTGCCGGGGCACGCCTACGCTTAGCAGCTAGCCCTATCGCCCGTTAGGCTTGACTTGCGGTGACTCGGCGCTCGCATGAAAAGTCTTCCAAAATCCGAAAAAATGGGTTTCCACCTCGAACTTTGGTATGGACGCATTCCTTGTAACTGCAAGGGCATCGTGGAGGTGAAATTTCCATTTTGGGATGAATGACCGGGACTCTTGTCGAAAATCTGCGGAGCCGATGGGAAGCACCAGCTCGGCGATTGAAGCGTCCTCCGCGAAAGCAAGTGCCGAGACCAAGGCGAAGGGCGAAGCGAAAAGAAAAGATAGCTATCGCGTTGAATGGTAGCATGCTCACAGGCTACCGTTCTTACGCCAGCCACTGTAAGCAGATATCGCCCGTGCAGCCCGGACCAGGCAGCTCATTCGCGCGCTGTACGCCCAGCAGCTTGGATAAATACCGTGCTGCTGCGACAATTAACTGACACAGCTATGACGATATGTCATTATCCGACGAGGCGGATAATGAACGTGCAGAAGTCTCAGCTGTAACTTCATTCAGTCAAAATGCACGACATGATTTACGATAGGGCATCTATGAATACAATTACCGGAAATGTAACAATGGCCACCTGGCACATGTCCCGAGTGCAATAAAAAATGGAAGCACCTCCGCTCCATGGATTATGGCGAGGGTGCGGAGTACGGGGACTCGAAATGACATCCAAGTTGCGCTCCGAGTGACATCCGATTTGCGCCCCGACCGTCATTCGATTTGAGCCGTGAGTTGCATCTTGATTATTCCCTAAATGAAACTGCAACTCACGGCTCAAATCGAATTTCGCTTGATCTTTCGCTTGATGGTGGTGTGCGCACGGATGGACGCGGACGGACATTTGGAGGTCCTGAGGTACTCCGCACCATTACAGGCGAGGGAGCAAGCCGTTTGACTCTCGCTTACTAACTCATGGTCATAGCCCAGTAATAAAAAAAAAATGGTCATAGCCCAATGGGTAAGACGACTGACACTAATTCTGTCTGGTCTACCAGACACAGGCTCGAATCCTGCCGGTGCATGTGTGATTTTTTGCGACTCACGGACGCGGATGGACATTGTGCGGTCATAAGGTGCTCCGCACCTAAAAATTTCACCCTAAAAATAATAGAAACACGGTTTGGCTGCAGCATTTAAAAATGCATCAAGCTCAACGCGTAAGTTGATAAAGGACAACAATAAATGATTGTTCAACAAAGAGATGAGAAACTCGAATATAATTCCCCACAAAATACTTTCGTTTACATTACAGGCGAAGGAGGGAGGGAGGGAAACGGACAGCTGCGTCCCTTGGTAGATTTGTGGTACAAATCCTTTATTCTAGCGTTTGCCCGCTAGAATAAATCTCTAGTACGCGCAAGATTCATTGAGCTAATTAAATAGAAAGTATGCTCAATCCCAAATTACAAACAACGTGTTTGTTTCGCGCCCTTTTTGGACTGCGCCAAGATCCGCTGGTCATCCTTCGCAGAATGGAAGGGCACACTGAATTTTTCATATTAGACATATGTCACTTTGTAGTGGCGCTACCAGCGGTGCGTGCATGTACGCCCCGGCTACGCCAGCGCACGCTTTTGAAGCAGCCAGTGCCAAGCCGCCTCTTCTTACGATGTTTTTGATCTTTGGGTGCGTGTTTTTTGTCTCCCGCCCATTTTTCATCGTTAGATAGTTTTGTGAACCCTGCCCCAAAGGCTTTAAAGAGCTTTGCCAGTTATACTGGGGCTTGGTATAATATAATAGAGGGAGTTTCGCACACCTTACGACGTGAAGGAAAAGAGCAGCTATTGTCTTGCTAGCGTCAAGCTGAAGATTATTCTTTCAAGTCCAACCACTGAAGCATGTGAGAGTAGCACTTGCGAGATTTTCCAATTAAATCAGCACCTGAACTATCGGCAGAAAATAAACGCGTATCATCTGCATATATTATGCGTTTAGCAGCTTCATCGATGTCAACAATCTCAGTTATGTAAAGAATAAAAAGAAGAGGACCTAAAATGTTCCCCTGTGGCACAGCCGAGTTCTTCGATTGTGCTGCCGAACCATGTTCGCCAATTTAAACAAGACTGAGATCGATGCCAAAAATAAGACGATATTACCGAAAGCTTTGCCAAGAATTCCGTATCGTCTAACTTTTGAAGAATAATTTTATGATTGGGGTAATCAGATGGTTTTGTAAAAGCATGGAAAAGGACTAGAACGCTATTGCTATTTCAATATGAACTCTTTTCCTCAGTAGCGCCAACTCCGTTTATCTATATTTGCGAAATCGATATAGAGCCGGATCTATAAGACTATGACGTTCAATGAATATTGGGCACTTAATCATTTTTTCAAACCTCTCAAAAGAAGGCCAGCAACAAATACGCCGTAGGTAAAAAAACTCGTTACCGTCAGCTTTATTAATAACATTATAACTTTATGTGACGGCATACTGAACAGGAAAGCTCCAGCTGAAAGAAACTATATGCGTGAGACAATGCGAGGTAAAATCAATAACACAGTATTCTGGCTTTATCTGGATGCCATTTACTTCAGCAGCATTATTAATGTGTTACTAATGTCATTCACAGTAGGGTATTGCTTAAATAGATAAACAATTTTTTTTCTGAAGCAGGGATTAAAAAAATTGTTTGTTGAAAAACGTGAAATATTTTTCATGGCTTAACGAATCTGTTACAGAAAAGAAAAATGATTAGAAAGAGTTGCTAAATCTATCCTCGCAGCGTTACATTGCTCTTTCTAATTTTTGCAATGGGCATGATATAAATATCGACTTTAATTTTTACCGCATGCCGTAAGGGTAAAAATCTTGAAATGGTAGCGGTTTTTAGCAGCAGAGCTGTTCAAGCTTGTAGTGCCGCCGTGCAGCGTTACCAGAAAAAAATATCAAGAAAAAATACCGAGCGCACGTGAGCGTGCGCCTCGTGAGAAGCGCCCGGCGTTGTCCAGGCTTGCGCCATGTTAGGAGCTCGCAAAAAAAAATAGCGAGAAAAAAATGGTGCATCTTGCACTAGTGGTGCAAGGCTGGAGAAACAACAGAGCTGCGGGTTGACCTAGCTTCTCCCCACACTGACAGCGTATCCCAGAAGAGAGGGAGTAGCCGCACCCATACAAAGACGTTTTGGACGGCACAGTAATGGAAAGACCATTAAAGTATGTACAGTGATTCTGAAGGAATCACTGTACATACTTTAATGGTCTTCAGTAGTTGTGTTACAAATCCAGGACATAGTGGACATTTACATCTGCCGTGTTCGCGTTTCATGGCGTCAATGCCACAGCCACCCTGGAATACAGGCTGAAGATGCTGGTACGCACCCCGTGCGTGTAAAATATCCCGCTCCTCTGGCACCTTCCTCAGCGCCTATTCGCCTCGCCAGTGGAAAAGAACGACTTCGGCGCAATGCCCCCGCACTCATACCTCCGCGCAGTACGGATCTCCCTGGCGGGTTGTCCCGCTTAGATGAGGTCCTGCTCGGACGACTTCGCTTGGGGGTAGCCCTCACGCCGGCTGTGACGAGGACCTGGCCCAGTGCCACGTCCCGTTTGACTCGACGTGCCCCTTCCGCCCCGCTCCTCTTGAGCAGGCTACAGCAGAGCATTTGGTGTGGAGCTGCGCTACCCTACAATAACTACGCCTCGTGCACCTCGCTTCCTGCGTCCCGCGCTCCGGCCGTACCCCGGACTTCGCCTCGAGGACACAGGGTCATCACGGCGCACTTCTCTACTTTCTTCGGGAATCCAGAGTCAATATGTATATAGTTTTGTGAGGCTGGCTAGCAAAATTCCACAATAAAAAAAAGCGTCATCATCCCTTTCGTCGTCGTATTCCGAGGGCACAGCCGCGAAGGGCAAATTCTCTTGTAGCGCGTCCTCGCCTTGGCTGACCTCCACTCTTTTGTCAGCTGGTCCAGTAGCCGTCTTCGGCGTGGCGGACCTGTGGCACGCCGGGCTCTCCACGACGATGACGACGAAGGAGGGAGCTCCTCATGTGGCGTATAAAGCCACGTGCAAGCCTGGACGACGCCGCGCGGACGCCGCTAGGCACGCGCTCCCGTGCGCTCGGTATATACAGGGTGATCAAAATAAGTCGACAGGTTTTTTTTAATTAGGTGCTTAGATTTTCGTCAAGACCACTTTTACAGTGAGGCTATGCGCCCAGGGGTATACATAATTAGGTGGTAATTATTGATGTCGACGGCTTAATTAACTAAAACTGAATAATTAACTTTTTAGTGCCTGCAGTAAGCAGGCATGTTTCTATAGAAAAGTTGGACGTAATCGTGTTTCTAAGCAGTTTCATTTGACAGAATTCTTCTAGCGCATCCCTACTCCGAGATATAAAACTGCGAAGTTTATATCGCCGCCGCATGCCGACGTCCCTCGGCCGCCGCCCAGTGCTCCTGCGGTTCCTCTTGCTCGATCCCTCCCGCAGCCTTGCCATCCACATCTGGATCCATTGTCTACAGCTCCTCCGCAGCCCCTCTACTGCTCGACCTGGAGTCAGCCTCGTACCACGGGTTATTACTGTGGCATTAGAGGACGTATATCTCACTTTTGTCGGAAACGCCAGCAGGATGAACGCCGCGCCTACCTTGATTTTTCTCGCGACGACCGGCGCCAATTTTAGGGCCCTTACCAGCAGTCTTTCCCGTATGCTCCACGCCGTTCCTTTTCCCCGCCACCGGACTCGTTGGACCAACAGCGCCACTCGCCCTCTAGCTTTCAGACTCCGTTCGCCTTCCCCTCACCGTAGATCTACATCGCCCCTTCGCCCGGCTTCTCGACTCCCTGAAAACAATCCGGAAAACTAGAAGGAGCAGTTTTTGGAGGGGAAACCCCGTCGCTTGGAAAAATTACAAATCCTGTTGCTCAACCATCGAACAAGTTGACTGTATTTGTTGAAGGCGTTCGAGCAGAAGCCCTTGTAGATACTGGTGCCAGCATTTCCATTATCAACGCAGATTTGTGTTCTCGGCTCCGAAAGTGCGAACTCCTTATGTCGGTCCACTCCTACGTAGTGCTAACGAAGCCACGATTAAGCCTTCTGGACATTGCACGGCACGTGTTTTCATCAGTGGAGTTCTTCATCATATTCAGTTCGCAGTGTTGTCGCCATGTGCCCATCAAAACATTTTGGGGATGGGACTTTCTGTCCTCATCGTCTGCGGTAATTTCCTGCCGTCAACCCTTTATTCACCTTTCCGACACCGACGTTGCGAGTTTATCCGACACCGACCTTGCGAGTTTAGTTTATCAGACGTCCCAGCAACGTGGTTGGTCGCAACCGCCGATTGTGTTCTCTCACCCGGTCAAGAAACTATATTTTTTGTTACATGTGACAGTAACCCCGACGGAGATGTGGTTGCTGTGCCCGCTGGTACCTTCGCTCGCAAAGGCGTCATAATACCTTAATGTGTAATTCGCCTCTCACGTGGATCAGCTCTCATTGCCGCCACGAACACTACTACTCAGTCCATTCTGCTTCCTCAAGGCACCACTGTTGCGTCTGTTTCCCACGACCAGTAGCGGTCCCAGAGATTGGTTTTTTTTTGGAGGGGGGGGGGGGGGCGATTTTGTGGTTGTGTGTGTGTGTGTAGGGGTGGGGAGGGTGGGGGGGGGAATGAAGAACCGCTCCCCTCCTTGCACCAGTTCTGCGAACAAGGTGATAGCCATCATGCCGGTGTGTCCGCGTATGCGAAGTAACCCGCTTGCGCACAAATTCCTTAGCGGCACAGTGGTTTTTGGCCCACCTTAGGTGCTACAACGGCTGGCTCGAGCCCGCATTTATGACGGTCGCAACACGCTTGCGACCTCGCACAAGTGGGATGCTTAAAAAAAAACAAAAAAAAAATAAGAAGCTGAGGACCTTTTTTTTGAGGGGGTGGGGGCGATCGCCCCCTTCGCCTCCCCCCTTGGGACCGCCACTGCCCACGGCAAAGTTGGTCCTTTTCCCCTTTGCTCTGTTGCGCCTGTTCAGCGCACCTGTGGTCCAGAACTTACGTCCTCGTGCCTCACTTCCACTATTAGCCCTGAACGAAAAGAACGAACACTTCGGCCTACTTATTAAGCACAAGGCTTTATTCCACTCTCATTCTTCTCAGCTTGGACGCACATCAGCGACTACCCAGCGACACTGATGTTTCGTGTATTATCCGCCGCCGCCAATATCGGGTTTCATCGTGGGAACGCAAAATCATCTAAGAAAACGTTGACGCCATGCTTCGGCGGGACATCGTTCGTCCTTCAGAAAGCTCTTGGTCATCTCCGGTTGTTATGGTCCGCAAGAAAGACAGTTCAGTGCGCTTTTGTGTTCACTATCGGGCTCTTAACAAAAATAACCCGGAAGGATGTTTACCCTATACCCCGAATCGATGACGCCCTCGACACGTTACATGGGGCAAAATACTTTTGGAGACTTGATCTTCGGTCGGGATATTGGCACATACCCATGAACGAAGCGGATAAAGAAAAAACAGCTTTTGCCACACCGGACGGCCTCTACGAGTTTAACGTGATGCCGTTCGGATTGTGCAACGCTCCGGCCACCTTTGAGCGCATGATTGATACTGTCCTTCGTGGCTTAACATGGAAGACCTGTCTTTGTTATCTTGATGCCATTGTTATTTTTTCTTCTACTTTCACTGAACATCTTCAACGTTTGGACGAAGTACTGACCTGTCTAGCCCAAGCCGGTCTCCAGCTCAACACCAAAAAATGCCCTTTCACCAGTACTTCCATCAAAGCCTTGGGCCATGTTGCTGGGAAGGAATTGATTGATTCAAACCTTTATTATAGGAAGGAAGGAATACGCCCCGACACTGAGAAGATAAATGCAGTTCTTTATGTTTCCCGGCCTCTTAGTCAAAAAGAACTCCGCAGTTTCCTTGGGTTGACTCCCTACTTTCGACGCTTCATTGGTAATTTTGAAACAATACCTTCGACACTTAAAGGAGCCATGAAGAGAAAACACAACTTCGTTTAGTTTGAAAGAACTACGATTCAGTATTTCACTCAGCTCCATTACAGCCACAGAAGTTGTTTTTTTAACGAAAAAAAGCAAGAAGTATTTAAAAACTTTCAAATTTTGCGCCACAGTGACGTGTTATGAGCAAGAATGACGTCATGCGGGCCAACAATAAAACATAATTTTCAGTGCGTTAACTGCACGTTAGCATTCAAGTGATGCGGTCAAATGGAACTAGAGGCCCCATTACAGACGTCCAGTCATGTGTCGTCGCGACAGGTCAGTTAGGCGGCCGCCAATCGCACAAACAAGGTTCCGTGACGTCATAGAAAAGTTGCGGGAAATTGGCTAGGGGGTCGCGACTGCTTCACACGTTTTCTTTAATATCTCCGTTATTTGTTCGAAGATTGCGATGATATTGGTATCATTGTTATCGGGACTAAGCAGTCTTTCTAATAAACCCAACTTGTATTTTGTCTTCATGGCTCCTTTAACAAGCTGCTCACATCCGGAACCCCATTTCTCTGGACTGAAGACTGCGAAACAGCTTTCAAAACCCTAAAGGAAGCACTCACCTGTACTATGCCTATTTGACGAGTCCGCCCCCACTATTCTTCATACCCACGCCAGTGGGCACAGTCTTGCGTGGTGCTATCCTTCTCCAACGTACCGATGCCTCATTGGAACGTGTTGTCGCCTACGCGAGCCGCACTTCGTCCCCTGCTGAAAAGAACTATACCATAACCGAGAAAGAGTGGTTTGCCGTGGCCTGGGGTGTGCGAAAATTTCGACCTTATTTGTACGGGCGCCATTTCTCGGTTTTAACGGATCATCACGCCCTTTGCTGGTTACCGTCGCTCCAAAATGTATCGGGACGTCTTGAACGCTGGATTCTGCGTTTGCAGGAGTACTGCTCTGGGACTTACAAGTCGAGCAGAACCCACAAGGATGCTGACGCTTTGTCCTCTGGTCCACAGTCATCACCACCAGATACTTTGTCTTCTTCCGATTCGGCAGCAGCATTGCCCATGGCACCTCTGCACATCACCGGACAAGATCTAACTTCTAAACTTGTATCTTTACAAGGCGACGACACGTTCTACCGGCAACTAATGGACCAACTGGAAGGTGCAGCATCCCCACCCAACGGACGTTCCCGCCGGCAACTAAGCAAATTTTGTCTTCTGAATGGTAGAGCTCTTTACCGCCTCAATTAGCACCCCACCGGCGACAGATGGGTTCCAGTCATGCCTCGCTGCCTTCGGAACCACATCTTAGACGCTTTTCATGACGACCCGACAGTTGGACATCTTGCTTTCCGCAAGATTTATGACCGAACCAAAAGTCGGTTCTTTTGGCCGGGCCTTTCGGCCAGTGCCGCTAAATATGTTGCGTCATGCCCTCCGTGAAAGTTTCGTAAACGCCCAACCTCGGCCTCTGGAGGGATGCTACGACCTTTCCCTTGTCCTCCTGCTCCATTTGACGTTGCTGGCATCGACCTGTATGGACCTCTTCCTGTAACGCCGACTGGTCATCGGCCGGTTGTGACCGCTGTAGACCACTTGAAGAGGTATGTGGATACTTCCCCTCTCCGTACGGTTTGCGCTTCCGAGGTCGCAGATCGTTATCGTTGTGCGCCATGGACCTCCTCGCACTCTTTTAAGTGATCGCGGCAGGACATTCCTGTCGGCAGACGTTGCGGAACTCCTTCGCTCGGCCGGTACTGCCGGCTGTCGGGTATTGAGAGGAGTGTTTTTCCGTGGTCGCTAAGAAGAGTGAGGGGGGGGTACGTGTCGCAAGAATATGTCCTTTAGAAAGAAATGAGCCACTTCTGAAGCGCAGTCGGCACGAAGCGGAGCAGTTTCGGCGTGTCTGGTCAAATGGCCCACCGCAGTGACGATCCAATGGTTACCTGCCGATGTCAAGGGCAAGGGCCCGTACAAGTCGATTCCCACCACGTGGAAAGGAGCGTATGGACATGGCATGGGTTGTAACAGTCCTTCAGGCACCGTTATGTTTTCGGTGCTGGAAAGCAGTACAAGATGCGACGTACTTGGCTACACTGGTGGCAAGGCCCGGCCAGAAGAACCGGCTCATACATTTTGCGAAACGCGAGAGGGCCAGTGGGGGTGGCATCGTGGAAAGCTTCCAAGACCTCCTTTTGAAGCGAACGGGGAATCACAGGAACCCATCTGTCCCCGGTAGGATGGAAATTGTAGTGGTACAGAGCGCCATTCAAAAGACGAAATTTGTTCAGCTGTCGACGCGAGCGGCTGTTAGAAGGCTGCGCCAAGCCTCCGAGGCGATTGATGAGGTCTCGGCAGTATGTGTTGGCCCGCTGAAAGAGGTCAGGTTGTCCGGCAAGTTGTACATGCAACTGGATTCGCAGTGCAATCGGCAAAATTAGGGAGTTAACACTGGTATGCTCATCATCTGACTGCGGCGACAGCGGGCAGCGAGAAAGAGCGCCTGCGTCCATATGTTTCTTCCCTGACTAATAGGTCACAGTAAAATCATACTCCTGCAAACGGAGAATCCAACGAGCGAGGCGGCCCTACAAATTTTTCAGTGACGACAACAGGCAAAGCGCGTGATGGTCAGTCACAACCGAGAAATGACGCCCGTATCAATACGGTATAAATTTTTGAAGGGCCAAACAACAAGGCATTCCTTTCCCGTTATAGTGTAGTTTTGCTCGGCAGGTGTTAAAGTCCGGCTTGCATAGGCAACAACTTGCTCTACTGATGACGAGTTGCGTTGTAGGAGGACCACGCCAATACCGTGTCCACTGGCGTCCGTATGGTGTACAGTGGGAGTATCATCATCAAAGTGGCAGAGAACTGGTCCAGAAGTCAAGGCATCCTTGAGAGTCTGGAATGCCACTTCGCATTCACCAGACCAGGTAATAGGGATCACAGATGCTAGTAGGTTGTTGAGTGGAGACGCTGTTTGGGCAAAATTACGGATTAACCGATGGAAGTAGGATGCAATTCTGAGGTCTTTTTCAGGAAGAGGTCAAGGAAAATTAACTACAGCGTTAACCTTGTCGGGATCGGGGCGAATTCTATCACTGCTCACGTCATGCCCCAAAACTTTGATTGATTTGTTCGCAAAGTGACCCTTTTTGGTGTTTAGTTGCAAGCCAACATTGGCGAGGCTCGTTAAAACTTCGTCCAGACGGTGACGGTGTTCGTCAAAGGTAGAAAAAAAATACTGTCTTCGAGGTAGCAGAAGCAAGCCTTTCACTTTAAGCCATGAAGAACATTGTCAATAATGCGCTCAATGGTTGCAGCGCGTTGCATGACCCGAAAGGCACAACGTTAAACTCGAATAGACCATCTGGTGTGGCGAAGGCTGTTTTTTTTTCTCGTCGTCATCCACAGGAATTTGCCAATATCCTGACCGAAGATCAAGGCTGGAGGAAAATTGTGCACCTTGCAAGGTATCGGGAGCGTCGTCAATACGCGGCATCGCTATACATCTTTACGAGTTATCTAGTTCAGGGCTCGGTAATCGACACAAAATCGCACGCTTCCGTCTTTCTTCCGAACTAGTACAACGGGTGATGACCAAGAGCTCGATGATGGTCAAATGATGTTCCGTTTCAGCATATCATCCACATTTTCCTGAATAATTTTCCTCTCTGATGGAAACACGCGATATGGGCGGCAACGAATAATGCAGGAGTTATCCATTTCGATTCGATGATGTTGTGGCAAATGTTTGTCCAAGAACGGAAGAGTAGCAGTCAACTGATGCTTGGTGCTTTGTCAACAACTTAAGTAACACTTCTTTTGGGTCCGAGGTTAGGTCAGAACTGATGGTGCAGGCAAAAAGAGAGGGTAAGGGCTTTGATGCGTGGTTCGGTTGGTCCGAAGAAAGCGAAGAGGCTGGAAGAACGACTACGGCACCTTCATGGGGAACAGGAGCAACAGTAGCGCCTTGGGGTAGCAAAATGGGTTCAGGGGTGGTGTTCACAGAGGCTAGGAGAGCTGATCCGGAAGAAAACAGACAAGGCATGCCGGTATTATAAGTCTTTTCGGAATGAAGTGCCCAGCTGGCACGATGAGCACATCACCATCGACAATGCTGTCAGACGTGATGGAAAACACGGATTCTCCAGGAGGCAGAACAAAATGGGAAGTTGACACCAATTGATGTACTCGCCCGTCCGTTACCGCGTCGAAAGCCATGTCAGTAATAGAAAGGGCGGGTTCACCACAGGAAATGATAGCAGATGATGATGACAAGAAGTCCCAACCTAGGATCATATGATAAGCACATGGGGTTAATACCGCGAAGAGAATGTGATAACGATCCCTTCGATGAATACACGCGCCGTACACTGCCCGGAAGGCTGAATCACACTTTTGTTGACGCCGCGTATAGCAAGACCAACATAAGGAGTTCTGAACTTCCGTAGCCGCGAACGCAAGCCCGCATGAATAATGGAGATGCTCGCCCCAGTGTCCAGTAAAGCTTCGACGGGAATTCCTTGGACAACAACTTCCAGAATATTGCATGGCGGTCAGGAGGACTTGTCTTGTTTCCGTGTAACGCAGTTCTATCTCCATGAACTGCGGCTCCAAGTTTTTCGCGCGGCGGTCGACGTTCTGAGAGGCTTGACGGAGAGGGGACGAAAATGGACGGGAAGGTGAAGGGGATCTGCGGCGGTCAGACCTGGAGGTGGAACGCTGATCAACGGAGTCGGGAGGAGGAGCTGAGTGGCGGCGAGAATAGGTAAATGGCTGCAATCTATAGTCGTACGTGGACCGGACATCACCCCGTGGCGGAAAAGAAAACTCTTGGAGTTCATACTGCTAGCGAAGTCGGCAGAGCTTGGAAATATGGCCCCGGATGCCGCAGGGCGAGGCGGCCGCCATGGTGGGTAGTATGGGGCTTGGTAAGAGGCCGGTTGGTATGCAGCAGAGACGGGGGCCAGGTGAGCATGGGAAACCTTAGGAACGGAGGGCGAGGACGTGATGTGTGGCATCACAACCACATCAGAGGGCGCAGTCCCAGCGCGAACGTCGGGCTTCGGAGGTGAAGAGCACGTGACTGAGGCCAACTCTTCCTTTATAATCTCCCGTTGACTGGGGGCCATTGTCTTGCGCTGCACCACCGAAAAGCTCGATGATGCCTTCCCATGCAGCTCTTCGCGAATGATCGCTCGTATCATGGCTCGTAGGTCGCCTTGGTCAGGTGCAAGTGAGTCGCAAGGTGATGGCTGCAGCCGCAAGGCCTGGAGATCTTTTAGGCGCTGACAAGTCGTCACAATATTACCCCCGGTGGTCGGGTTTTGCACGGCGAGTACGTTAAACGCACAGGAATAAATGCCCTTGAGATGTGCTTAACTCGATCAGACTCGTACATTTCTCGGTTCACTAGCCTACATAGAGCCAAAACGCCTTCAATGTAGGACGTGTACGACTCGGAGGGGTGCTGAACGCGTTCGGCAAGCTTCTTCTTGGCCGCTTGTGAGCGCGAAGTGCACCATGGACGTGCCAAATATTCGACGTATTCTTCGGTGAACGGCCGCGACCAGTCAGGTAAGTCCTCCCCATGATTCTGATACCACGTCTTAGCGACTTAAGTTAGATTGAAATCGACGCTGAGGAGCTTGAGCTTGTCATCCCACCGATCGTAGTCTCACGAAGTCCTGCAAACATCCGGGGGTCTCGTTGCCGGCTGGTGATCATCCAGGCTGTGGCAAACGGGCTGGCAGGTGGTGGGCCATCAGCAGGGTTGGCCAGATCGTCTTGCGGCATGCTGCAAGTGGGAAGATGGACACGCCGACCTGAGAGAAGCCCCAGGGAGAAGCCGAACGAGTGTACCGGGATCGAAGTGCACCTCACCACGTGCAAAACTCGGACACGGGAGACGAAGATGTTGTGGTGCTCGTATGTGACACACTGATGATGAGTTGCTAGGTGGGATTGACCATTCCAGTAACAGTTATGAAGTATGAAGCAAATATGACGCCTGTGCTTACAATATATATATATATATATATATATATATATATATATATATATATATATATATATATATATATATATATATATATATATATATATATATATATATATATATATAGATATATATATATAGCGAACACCAGACCGGTATTCTGGAGGTCGTGGGTTCGGATCCCACCTGGCGGGCATTTCTTCTCCGCTTTCTTTCCAAATTCTTTATCTGTTTCAATGACCTACCACAACCTCCCCTTTGCTTTCCGAGGTTTTCTCGACTGCCAACTCTTATTTCTGTATATATATATATATATATATATATATATATATATATATATATATATATATATATATATATATATATATATATATATATATATATATATAGGCAGTGGTGTTTCATAGATTGATTGTAGGGTTTAACGTGCGCCGAAATCTCGAACATGCAGGCTTTTCGCCTGCATCATAAAAGCGGCCGCCTTGGTCGAGAAAGTACTGTTCCAAACTGGCATGGCTCGTATACATGACGTGACGACATTAGCGCAAAGGAAACCTTAGGCACGTTTGATAACACTTCCGATAAACGCTTTCACTCTTTCCTTTGCGTCTGGAAACACGGCGAAGCATATATTGTTATCGCCAGCGCGCAGCGGCACTGTGTGATTTGGTCGTCGAAGCAAATGCTTTGCTTTTGTGGCTTTTTTCTTAAAAGTGGCTATCGAATGCGTTCATTGCTGCAACTGAAGAAAAGCGGCACAATAGCCGCTGCACCGCTGAAATGACGTAATTCCAGCGGTCGAGGAACATGACCCGGAAAGAGAAAGAAAATTTTTTGAGCAAGTTACAAAGAATTATCTGAGGGGCATAAAGCAGTAACTTTTGGCCGAAGTACTTTACGACCACCTAGTTTAAGTATTGGATGTGTTGGTTGACTACATTCTGAAAGCATTTAAGATTTATAAAAAGTTAAAGAAATTAGGGCCCTTCCACTCTGTGAAAAGGGATCACCCGCGAAGCTGCTCGCCCTCTGCGGAGTGCACAAAACAAAACACGTTTGTAATTTTCGACTGAGCATACTTCCTATTAAATTACCTGAATGAAATTTGGAAAGACCCAAGCTTTATCCTAGAGGACAAACGTAGAGGTGTCTCTTTCTATCCTGCGTGGTAGGCATCTTTCTGTTTGTGTAACACGCCAACCCAATCCACTCTAGCACTGAGGACACCGGACCGATTGCATTGGGCTGTTTGACGGCCACGTTAACCCTCACGCCAGCACAACGGACATGTAATCAGTAAGGGCATGAAACTAGCTGCGCGTGCTCCCCCCCCCCCCCCCAATCCTTACACTCCCAACCCGCAACCAGTCATGAGCGGGTGCTTAGAAGTAAAAGACACTGTCGAACATGTTTTTCTGTCTCTGTGAAAGTCATTTAAGCTGAAAAAGTTATATTGGCCCACATAGGCGGACCATGCGGGCCAGCTCCTGTTCCCACGGGAGGGATTCGCAGCTACTCCACCAGCTGGGGCTTGAGGCGGCAACGGCGGCGGCAGCGGCTTTCCATTGTTTTCGCGCCCATTCACGCTTCTTTTCGGGCTGACGCTTCTTCAGTTTCCGCTCTTCTTCCTCCAAGCGAACGACAGGCGTTCGTCCCATTACGAGTTAACACCTCGACGGCCTCAACATTTATTCCAGCGGACACACACGTTGGTGTCCCTTTCGCTGCCAAGTCGGAGGCATATTATTTTCTGTGCAACACACCAACCCGGACCCGAACGGCTCCATTACGGAGGACAGCTGATAGGGCGCATTGGGCCATGAGACTCCCACGTTTAAATCTGTCACCACCACAACGGGAATGTCATCGGTTGCGGCATTTAGCCCTGCTCCATTTAGCATTTGCGCCATTTAGCATTTAGTGCATGCCCCCTCTCCCCACCCCCAACCCGTGCACGCCTAAACCTGCAACCGGGGATGGGCGCATAATTGAGCGTGAAATATAGCGGCGAAGGGAGAGAGAAATGCTTTTATGCGGCCAGACTAAGGTCTATTGTTATTCTTCCGCCGGAAGATCTATGACCAGCTGGTCAATGATGGCCGCCGACGCGACAATGTCGCTCGGAATGGCTTTAAGGCTAAACACGAATTATGTGCTCACGCCGGCGTTCCAACGGGGCAAGTTGCTTTCAACAGGCAGGGACGCGCAGCTAGTGGGCGAGGTGGAATTTAAGGCAGCAACGGCCGCGGCTACATTCTCGGCGGCGATGGGGGCGGTGCCTTTCGGGCGTTTTTACATCATTCGCGCTGCTGTTGATTCGCCGCAATAATCTGATAACGGCGCTACAGCTGCTGTCAGCCGACTGCGCAACTTGTGTAAGAGGCATCGGTGGTGGCGAGGGGAATAACTGTTGTGATAACCATTGTGAAAGAGGGGTCGGCGGTGGCGAGGAGGAGCCCCGGAGCGGCACCGAGTAAATCTGCTTCACCGGAATGAAAACTGGGGGCGTGAGACATATATGGTTCGCAGTAAAAGTGTTGCGGGGTCCCTTTAAAGGGGACATAAATAGGGTTCCGGAGGCTATAAGGCCTGGCGCTTTCGCTCTTTCCTCGCTCCTCAAAGCGCTGTGGATGCTATACGAGCGGATAAGCTCGCATCAAGACAACTTAGAGACACTTGTCAGGGCCCTCGCGCTCCGAGATACGCACAGTCATTGGCTCCGCTCGGTGCTATGTCACGCTTTTCTTTAGCAGCCACAGCTCATGCTCCGCCTACTGCTGCGCGGCACTGCTGATCGCGTCGGCCGTGCTAGCGTCAGCACGTCAGTTCTGGAATACTGGAGACGAGCGTTTGAAGGCCAGATAGAGGGATAGAGGGGCCCCAAACACAACATGCTCGCTCACAACAATAATTGAAGATTTCCACCAACTACTGGCGGCATGCTTGCGTTTCTTGCATGCGGCGCTGTCGCGGCGAACAGGTCACTCGGAATCTTGGTCGCGCATAAATGGTTTAGCATCACCGCAGTTTTTCAGTTACCGCTTTGTGAATCCGTGCCAACGACGATCCCCAGCGCAATCTTTCACCGCACCATCATCCTTTTTACGCCTTCGTAAACTGATTTTCAGCAATAGTACTGCTCTGGTGGTCGGCGAGTTTTAGCTGCGCGAAGAAATCTCAGCCCTCAGGGCAGAGAACGCACGCCTCAGCCAGCGACTGGACGAGGCCATAACACTCCTGGAAAACCCACAAGCGCAGCAAAAGCGAACGCCGCAACTGCAGCCGGCGCGGCAACCACAGTGGGCTCAAGGTCAAGTCCCGCTCCCCCCGTCGCTGACGCCACGCCACCAACAGCGCGCGAAAACGCCACCGCCAGCGCCGACCAACCCACAACCCACGCCGCCAACACCGCCACCCAAGAAGACAGCAGCGCAATCTCGGGGGACCTCCACGACCCCGCCGCCTGCCGAAACCGCAATGGAGGAACAAGAAGACGACTCCCCGTGCGCGAGGGAAGACGATCAAGAATCACGCACCCAAGGAGGCATCAGTGTGGCCGTGCGCCTCCGCCGCTGCACCGAACGAATCGACCGACTCGAAAAGCGCATGGACGCCTTTGAGCACCGGGTAAATGCACGTTTCGCAGCGGTGGAACGCCGCCTCGACGCACTGCAGGAGTTTCTCTACAGAAAGCTGGGCCGCGACGACGACGCGCCAAACGACCGCAACCACCCCGCTCAATCACCACCTGCATCATGGCCGTCAAACCAGCAACATGCTCGAGCCTAAAGGTCTGGCACTGGAACGCCAACGGGTTCCAGTGCAGAAAGGCGGTACTACAGCAACACCTGCAGAGCCTCGAGGCGCCCCCTGACGTCATCATGGTTCAAGAAACTCACACCGAAAACGCACCAACCCTCCCGGGCTACCGTACGCACGCAAGCCCCCCCAGCGCAAGGGACTGCGGTAAGGGGGCCGCTCAAGGGGTGTGCACCTTCATTCGGAAAGGGCTCACCTTCTTCAAGCACGAATACTTCCTCGGACGCAGCACCATCGAACACTGCGCGACCGAGGTAGTCATCGGCAAGAAGAAGAAGGAGTCCTTTCTTCTCATCAACATCTACAGCAACCCTACGCACCGGCACCAAAAATTCAAGAAACTCATGCACAAGGCGTTACGCACGGCACCGACAGACACCATCGCCATCTGTGGGGACTTTAACGCATCACACAAAGAGCTCGGCTACCACCGCACTACAGTCAAGGGCAGAGACCTGCTGGACGCGGCGGCCGACGCCGGCTTCACCCTCCACACGGACACAGCGGCGCCCACCCGCATCGGCACCTCCGTCACGCGCGACACCAACCCGGATCTGGCATTCGTCCGCACGAGGACGTCGGCTAAGAAGGGGGTCGAGTGGCGGAACACGGGCCACAACCTGGGCAGTGATCACTTTATCATCGAGCTGGACCTACCGACCTCCGCCGTCGGGTCCAACGGAAGCCGGCGAAAACACAAACTCACCGACTGGACCCGCTTCAGAGCGGAGTGCCTGGAACCGCAGGGCGAGATCACGGACATCGAGAAGTGGTCGAAAGACATCGTGCAAGCAACCTCGTTCGCGACCACGGAAGTGGAAACGGACGAAGACGTGCAGCAAATCGACAGCCGCCTGGCCCTCATGATCGAGGCCAGGCAATCCCTACAGAGACGATGGAGACGCCAACGCCATAACCGCACACTACGCAAGCGGGTGGCCGAACTCGGACGCGCCATCGAAAAGTACAGCCGCGAGCTCTGCGCACAGCGATGGCATGCCATCTGCAGCGAGGCGGACGGGCAGCTCCACCAGGGTCGAACCTGGAAATTACTCCGCCACCTCCTCGACGAAACGAATAGCAAAGGGTACCAGCAACACCGCCTGGATCAAATCATACACACTACCATCAAGAAGCTGGGGCAGGAAGAGACGTGCAAACGCCTCAACGAACGCTACCTCCCGAGCACACCTAGCGAGAATCACGACAGATATCACGGCCCGGCCAACCCAACCCTCGACCGCGACATCGATGAGTGGGAAGTCCGGGCGGCCCTACAGAACCTCAACTGCAAGTCGGCGGCCGGTCCGGACCGGGTCACCAACAAAGCCCTCCGCAACCTCAACGACGGGGCAATCGCGGCCCTCACGGATTACTTCAACCGGTGTTGGCGCGCGGGAACCCTCCCGCGACAGTGGAAGGCAGCCAGAACGATCCTCATCCCCAAGCCCGGCAAGCCACCTGGCATCGAGAATCTGCGCCCGATATCTCTCACATCGTGCGTGGGCAAGGTGCTCGAGCACGTCCTCAACAACAGATGGCAGCGCTACCTCGAAGACGAAGGCCTCTACCCCGACGCCATGTTGGGGTTTCGTGAAAGGCTCAGCACCCAGGACGCCATGATCCTGCTACAACACGACATCCTTGACGTGACCGTCCCTACCCAAGACAACAGGGCGGTGCTGGGCCTGGATCTACAGAGCGCCTTCGACAAGGTGCGTCACTCAGCCATCCTAGCGCAGGTCTCGCGCCTGGGCATGGGGCAGAGATCATACAACTACATCCGCGACTTCCTGTCGCACCGGACGGTGGAAATACAAGCGGGCGACCTGCAGCTACCAGAGAGGGAACTGGGCAGCGTAGGCACCCCCCAAGGCTCGGTGATTTCGCCGGTGCTCTTCAACCTCGTAATGATCGGCGTGGCCCAGCGACTTTCGGGGATCCCACAGGTTCGCTACACCATCTACGCCGACGACATTACCCTGTGGGTCCCCGGAGGGAGCGACGGCCACATCGAAACGACACTACAAGAGGCAGTCGACGCCATCGAAGACCACCTGGCCAACACCGGGCTGAGGTGTTCCCCGCAAAAGTCCGAACTGCTCATCATCCCACCACCGGGCAGGTACCGCAAGAAAGCAGAGGAGGACTCCACCACGATCACACTACGCACGAGCGACGGCACCGTCATCCCCAAAGTGAGCAACCTCCGAGTCCTCGGCATGCTCCTCGAAGCAAGCCGAAGCAACGGCGCCACGGTGGACCGCATCATCACGAAGCTGGGCATCGCCACCCGCCTCATCAAACGCATATCCACAAGACGTCACGGAATGAAAGAGACCAGCCTCCTACGGCTGGTACAATCCTTCGCCATGAGCCACGTGGCCTACGTGGGGGCCTTTCACCCGTGGAAGAAACACGAGAGAGGCAAGATCAACGCGGCCATTCGCAAGACCTACAAAGCCGCGCTGGGGCTACTCAACAGCACCAGCACAGAACGACTACTGCAACTGGGCCTCCATAACACCCTGGAGGAAATCAGCGAGGCCCAGAGAACAACGCAACTCGACCGCCTCTCATCCACGAGGGCCGGTAGGAATATCCTCGAACGGCTTGGCTACGGCCGCGGCCGAGCGGGGACGGAACCGCAAAACACACAGAGCCTCCCAAGAGAGATGCTCCAACGCATCAAGGTACTCCCGCTGCCCCGCAACGTCCACCCCGATCACAATCCGGAACGCAGGGCGGCCAGGGCCAAGGCCCTCACCGAGGCGCACACAAACGACACGGGCGCCCTCTACGTGGACGCAGCGAGATACCCAGACCGCCCGAACACCTACGTGGCCGTGGCGGTGAAGGCTACGACTGGTGATGTGTACAGTGCGTGCAGTGTCCGTGCTCCGACCGCCTTACAGGCAGAGGAGGTGGCGATCGCGCTCGCGCTAACACACCCGCGGTGTACCACAGTGCTTAGTGACTCGCGTTCGGCCATAGCGAACTACGCTAAGAACACAGTGTGCGATAGGGCAGTGAGTACAGTGCAGTGTCGTGCAACGTCCGGCGAGCTGGCGACGCCGGTCACCCACATCCGCTGGTTTCCGGCGCACACGAGCGTCGAAGCTAGCAGTCACCCCAACCGCAACGAGACAGCGGACGCCGCCGCGCGAGAACTTTCCAACCGCGAGGCGCCCCCCCCGCTCCTCCCCGGCGGACGGGCACCCAGAAACCGAACAAGAACCCCTCGCGTCGTACGGGGAAATACTACAGTGGTACAGGCTCGGCAGGCGACTCAAGCCACCCCCCCACCCCAAGCTCACCAGAGCGGAAGCCGTGCTATACAGACAACTACAAACGAACTCGGTGATCACCCCGGTGCTGGCGCGCCACGTGTGTCCAGAGGTCTACGAAAGTGTGCTGTGCAGTGTGAGCGCGAGAACGAATGCAACGCTAGCCCACTTGCTGTGGGGATGTGAACGACACTCGCTGGAGGCAGACGGTGCAACGCGCCTGCCCGAGGACATTACGTATGCCATGAACTCGGGTGAGCACGAGGTGCATCTACGAACTATCCAGCGGCTCGAGGCTGCTCTCGCAGGGCAGAAGCGCAGGGAAGCGTCGTCGGGGGGTCGGCGGGTCAACATCCGAACACCCACCACGCACCGACCGCGCCGACGCCCGCGAGGCACTGCTTCGGGGACGACCTAATACTCGTCTAGGAAGGGCAGGCCCTGCGTGGCCGAGGCCCCTACCCTCCGCAGGAACCTTCAATAAAGTCATTTTCTCTCTCTCTCTCTCTAGCTGCTGCGGGATTCGTGCGCGCTCCTTGCCCACCGTGCAGGCGTGCAGGCGCACCGTGGTCGCGCGCGTAGCGTTTCCGCCTGCAGAAGTCGCTCCGTGCTAGTCAGCGTTATTAAAATCTTGTAAACGACGGGCTATATCAACAAACTCAGCTAAGCTTGTGTGACGGATGGCGACGATCAACATTCGTCCTTACACAGATACGCCGTGACCGGAGTATCACTCGCATACATGCCTCCCGAACCACCGAAACCACGAGAGGCTTCCCCCAAAACCCGAAACGCTGATTGGCTGCAGCATTTGATGGAAGCCGCCAATAGAGGCACCATAGTCTTCAGTGCCAGCTGCGTCATAGAGGCTACATCACTGGCAAAAAGCTACGTCAATGCTCCCTTGAATGGCCACGATAATTCACATGTAAAGAAGGAAAGAAAAGAACACGTAATCTATAAATCGCGACATATTGAGGGCCCTTTTAAGTATACATAACCGTATTCACGAAATTATTTTACACCCATATTTGAAAAAAAAAGGTGTGGTATATATACAGGCGTGATAAGAGTGGCGTGAAGTGCTTACGTCCATTTTCTTTGAGTTCTAACACCCTTATTTGTAGTTTATACCAATTTTCTGAAGCAAAAAGAAAAAACCCAAGCCATCTCCATTAACTTGAAACCTGGGGAGGGGCGAAACGTGCAGTGTATAAGAGTATTCTTGGCGCCTTGGTGTTTTTGCCAACGTAGATGAAACCGTTGGGGGTAGAGGTATACAGCTTTGCTGTAAAAGTCCCTTGTCTTTGAAGCACGAAGCTCTCCAGCGCGAGGCGTAAACGAGGGTCCCCGTGTTTTTTTACTGCAAAGCAGTATATGTCTAAAGCCCCCCCCCTCTCAGTTTTCATTCCGGTGTCATCGATTTACTCGGCGCCCTACTCCTCCCCACCGTTGGCACCTCTTTCACAACTATTTTCCTTCTCGCCCCCACCGATGCCCCCTTGTAAAGTTGCGGAGGCGGCAGCTAACGGCGATATGCTGGTATCAGATGATTGCGAAAAATAAACTGAAGCGCGGATGGGCGTTAAAAAAATGCACTGACGATTACTACAAATTGTGCGCAGCAGGAGCTGCAGTCTTCTCGGTGACGGCGCATTTCTACTGCGTCTAAGGAAGTGTTCGCGTGATTAGCGAACGTACGACGGCATGCGCTACTCCGCTGCTACCTTGCAGTGTACCGCCGCCGCCGGCCAGCATGTTGCAAATCGTGTTCGAATCTCCCGCGCAAGGAAGCAGCGAGCATGTTGTTGCATATCGTGTCTGAACCTCCAGCGCAAACGTCAAGTTTGGATTAGCGGAGAAAGGAACAGCGTCTGGGGAAAGTGTAGGAAGGGGACGCTCCTTGGTGGCGACACATGAAACATCTGAGGGAAAAGCAGTGAAGAGATGACGCGGTAGCCGCACGTGTCGTACTCCGCTTCACCCTTCGCTAGACGATCCTCTCCGTTTTCTTTCTTCCGTCGCTGCTGCGCTCGCTCACTCGGTTGCGCAGACATAAACAGACGCCGCTTCCGCGAAGCCCAGGTAACGGCTGCCAAAGGGCGGCCCCATAAAACGACTGAAACCCGCCGTCGCGGCGTATGTCACTTCTAAGCACGCGTATATGACCGGTTCCCCGTTTATGCGTGCGCAGTTTTGTAGTGAAAAATAGTGGTAGGGAGTAGGGGAGACGTGCACGTGCAGCTATAGGTTTCATGCCCGTACTGATGGATGGTATGTCTGTTGTGCTGGTACGAGATTTAAACGCAGACGTTAAACGGCCCAATGGGACCTGTCCGGAGTCCATAGTGGTAGAGCGGATTGGGTTTGTGTGTTAGGCTAAGTTCAGATTACCGACGCAAAACCCATATCGTGATCTATGGGCGTAAAAAAAATGCCATGTCACGCAGTTCGGTGAGCTGAGACGTGAAGTAACGTCATTCTTTAGGTCATTGCGACAGATGCGGCAACAGTCTGAACCCGGCCTTACACAAACAGTAAGATGCTTACGACGCGGGAGGGACACAGGCAGTTCCATGTTTATCTGCAAGAACAAAGCTTGGATCCGTCAGAGGGTCATTCAGCTAATGGCCTAGGAAATATGCTCCATCGCAAATTACGACAAACGTGTTTTGTTTCGTGCGCTCCGTGGACTACGTCCAGCTTTGTAGGTCATCCTTCATCACAGAGTGGAAAGGCACTAATTTTTTAGTACTCGTTACGTTCTAGCGGGAGGCGTAAAGGAGTTTCCCGGTGTTTTAGTACCGTGTCTACATGATACGACGATTACGACGACGACAGCAGACGCCAACAGCCCCAGCCCCTAAGTGGCTCCGCCCCTAAAAAGGGTGGTGACCGAGTGAACTCCTTCGGTCTTTGATGATTTGATTGTAGGGTTTAACGCGCCGACTCAACGCAGGCGATGAGGCGCGCCGTAGTGGAGGGCTCCGGATTAATTTTGACCACCTGGGGATCTTTAACGTGCGCCGAAATCTCGTACACACGGGCATTTTTGCTTTTCGCCTTTCGGTCTTTTTCAGTGCTTGAAGGGTGTGGAAACAAGGGAGTTCAGTTGGCACTTGATTAAGGCCCGGCATATAACTCAGTGGTCTTTCCCGTCTAAACAAGCCGAAATCACCGGTAGCCCCTTTATGCGTGTACGGAGGGGGGGGGGGGGGCGGTGGAAGAGGGGGAGGTGTGCACGCACAGCCAGGCTTCCCGCTCTCACCGAGGACATGCCCGTTGTTCTTGGGGAAGACTTCAACGTGGACGTCTCACAGCCCCATGCGAAGTGTCTGCGGTCTTCCATGTTCCAGTGTTTTGGGTTGGCGCGTTACACAGACTACGACGCGTGAGGGAAACAGGCAGCCCCATGATTGCGCGCTAGAATTAAACTCTAGTCTTCCCAAAATTCGTTCAGCTTAATAGTTAGGAAGTGTGTTCAATCGCAAATTACAAACAAACGTTCTTTATTGCGTGCAATCTTTGGACTCTTGACTGCTCATCCACATTCACGGAGTGGACGGGCGCCGAATTTTCATTTGAGAATAATATTGGGGAAGGGGGGGGAGGGGGGGGGGGGCGAGAAACGCCAGGAGTGGCGTCACAGTATACGCAGGAGGCAATCGCAGAAGAGTGCGAAGCTGACCCCCTGCTGCTTCTGCCTCCCTCTGTGTAAATCGGAGCGTTGGGCCCCGAACGCCAGGCCCCGGGTAACTGAACACCCGGTGCGGTCTTCTACTTGAAGTACCCCTGGAGCTACACTTTTGCCAGTGTCTTTTGGTTAAGGCACGCGCACATCACCGTGCGGAAGGCAGTCGCTCCTTTATGAATGCACGCCGCGTGCGGGTGAGAGAGAGAGAGGGAAAGAGAGAGAGAATGACTGTTGTGGCGCGGAGCCCTAGAGGCCCCGTTGTGTGGTATGGGCATAAGGGTAGGGGAAGATGGTTCAAATAAAGCTTTTACGCGGCACTTCGAGCGTCCACTTGAGCACGGAAGGTCTCGTTACGCCTACAGGGCTACATCAGGCTGACCATACACAGTTTGTATCCATTTCTGAAGTCTGTACAGCATTCACGATCCAAATTTGTGAGCAGAAATATGCGTAATAAAATAACTCTTGTTACATACCGAAAAATAGTTTTTTACAGTGATTACAACACAAAAGCATTATTGCATAAAAACACACGTACGCACACAATAACAGAGCTACAAAAGAGGAGACGGAAGAACATGACATTATTGCTCGAGTAGGAGCCTTTTAACTTTTTTCCGGAAGGCTAACAGAGAAGAGCAGCTTTGCATCACATCAAGTAGAGAAGGATACATATTTAAAAGATTTGGTATCTGCCATTGAAGCCATGGATGTGACTCTCAACTTGCTGTCTTTAAATAACGACCTCAGTTCCAGCATCGACGTTAACATACCCGTAGATGCAATATTCCTTGATTTTGAGAAGGGTTTTGATAAAGGGTCCCATCAAAGGCTATTTCTTAAGATTTCTCGCCTTAACCTTAACATTCTGGTATTTAATTGTATAGTTTTTAACTAACCACCAGAAGTTCGTTTATACTAATAACTATTGTTCCTCTCTTTCCGCTCTATCATCAGGCGTACCTCAAGGTATTGATTGTTCTTGGCCCTCTGCTTTTCCTAATCTGCATTAATGACCTTCCGAATAACATATCTTCTAACAACTGCCTTTGCGCTGACGACTGCATAATTTACCCTCCTATCCGCAGTATTAATGACTCCGCAATCTTACAATCTGTAGGAGGGTTTGAAACTGGGCTAGTTGGTTCATTGCATGAAGTTGAAGAGCGCAGGGACGGGACTAAGTGCAGAGACGACAAACACGGGCGCTTCTTACAAACTTCTTACAATCTGATCTCCCTCTCGTTCAATCATGGTGCGAAAAATGGCTAATGTCCCTTAATATTAAGAAAACACGTGTCCTATCCATCCACTGTTGACCGGCTTACTCACCCGCGAGACGCTCTATACCATGTCATGAATATTAGCAATGACCCTAACCGTGTTCTTGGCTATAATCGAAGAAATTTGCGCCTCGCCCCGGCTTCCGTTAAACTTCTTACTTATCTAACACTTGCTCGCCCGAAGCTAGAATATGCATGTGCCGTTTGGGATACCCATCAAGTTACTCTTACTAACACACTTTAATCGATCCAGAACCGTGCAGCCAGATTTATTTACTCAGATTTCTCCTATCTAATTCAAATGAGGCTATATTTGGGGAGAAACCGTAACAAGCTAGTACGAAAGAAGCCTATCAATGTGCTAACTGTAAGACGGAAAGTTGAAGAATTTAGGATAGCGCTGCAGAACCGATATTCAGCTCTAACCGAAAAAGCAGAGCTTACGACACAGGAAGCCAGCGACAATCTTACAAGCATTGTCACGGAGTGTGCAGTAGAAGTCCGAGATACGATCGCTAGACAGGATACTGGTAAACTTTCCCAGGAGACGAAAGATTTAATTAGGAAACTGCAAAGCATGACAATCTCCACTCCAGCTGACAGAATAGAACTAGCGGAGCTTTCGCAGTTAATCAATCAGTAAGCGTAAGACAGCTGACATACAGAAGCATAATATGGAGAGGATCGAGCATGCTGTGAAGAATGGGGGCAGCCTGAAAGCAGTGAAGGGGCGTCTAGGCATCGGGAAAAATCAGATGCATGCACTTAAAGACAAGCAAGGCAATGTCATCACCAATCGGGATAAAATAGTTATAGTAGCCGAGGAGTTCTATAGAGATCTGTATAGTAGCCGCGACATCCAGGATAATGCCGAACGAGGAAGTAGTTCAGAGGAGATAGACATCCCACCAGTAACGGCAGAAGAAGTGAAGCAGGCTTTGAAAGATATGCAAGGGGGCAAAGCCCCCGGTGAGGATCAGATCACAGCCGAACCCTTGAAGGGTGGCGGAGACATTGTACTTGAAAAACTGGCAAACCTGTATACACAATGCCTAATGACCGCGAGTGTACCGGAATCTTGGAAGAACGCGAACATCATCCTAAACCTTAAGAAAGCTCACATGAAGGGGTTGAAAAATTACAGGCTGATCAGCTTACTCTCAGTCGTCTACGAGGTACTTACCAAAGTAATCGCTAACAGAATTTCTGCCACCTTAGATTTCAGTCAACCTAATGAACAAGCAGGGTTTCGAAAAGGATATTAAACAATGGACCATATTCACACGATCAGTCAGGTGATAAAGAAGTGCGCGGAGTATACTCAACGCCTATATATATACAGGGTGTCCCAGCTATCATGCACCAAGATTTAAAAAAAGAGTAAAAGCGTAACTCGAAGAAAACCTAGTGCATAATGTTTGCAGTACTGTGAAGAAGCGGAGAGTAATTTTTTCGTTAATGAGACTTAATTAACTAATTGTAATTAATTATCTAACTCGAGAAATACTGTCCTAATCACTAAAGTGTCAATGAGGCACTTGTAGGTAACCACGAGGGGTATCTAACTGCGCTATTTTCAGCGACGAACTAATTGCGTACACATTTATTCTGACTGATAAAGGAAACCCGCGAAATATGAAAAATACCACGTGACGGCGCCTCCGCGCGCACCGTAAAGCAACGCCCTCAAACAGGCTGCCTCTGACTTAGCCAGAATGAAATAGACAAAAGAAAGAAAGAAGAAATCACGACCGAGTTTATTTCTTATCTGCACACGCGTCCCGCGAATCTTGCTGCTGCTGCTCCTTCCATGCATGCTATTATCAAGGTGATGCGCTGTCTCTTCGGGCGGGTAACACGCGAAGCAGTTGCTTTCAATCAGCTTTGTTTGGGGACGCTGCTTTACAATGCGCGCGTAAGCGTCGTCACGTGGTATTTTTCATATTTCGCGGGTTTCCTTTATCAGTCAGAATAAATGGGTACGCAATTAGTTCGTCGCTGAAAATAGCGCAGTTAGATGCCCCTCATGGTTACCTACAAGTGCCTCATTGATACTTTAGTGATTAGGACAGTATTTCTCGAGTTAGATAATTAATTACAATTAGTTAATTAAGTCTCATTAACGAAAAAATTACTCTCCGCTTCTTCACAGTGCTGCAAACATTATGCACTAGGTTTTCTTCGAGTTACGCGATTTCTCTTTTTTTAAATCTTGGTGCATGATAGCTGGGACACCCTGTATAGCCTTCATACATTACGATAAACCATTTGACTCGGTCGAAACCTCAGCAGTCATTCAGGCATTTCTGAATCAGGATGTAGACGAGCATTGCGTGAGAATACTAGAGGATGTCTACAATGGGTCCACAGCCACCATCGTCCTCCATAAGGAGAGCAGTAAAATACCGATAAGGAAGGGTGTCAGACAAGGAGACACAATCTCTGCAATGTTATTCACAGCATGTTTACAAAGGTATTCAGAAAATTGGATTGGGAACAGGTGGGCGTGAGGGTCGGTGGAGAATACCTCCGTAACCTCAGATTTGCCGATGACGCTGCCTTGCTAAGTAACTCGGGGGACGAATTTCAAACATACTTACCGCACCGGACAAGTAGAGTAGAACCGTGGGCATGAAAATTAATATTCAGAAAACTAAAGTAATGCCCAATAACCTCAGAAGAGCACAGCGGTTTTAGATAGGCGGCGAGACAGTGGAAGTGGTAAATGAATATATCTGCTTAGGCCAAATAGTGGCCCCGGATCCCCATCATGAGACAGAGATAATTCGAAGGATAAGAATGGGGTGGAGTGCATTCGGCAGGCATTGTCAGATAATGAATGGCAGCCTACCATTGCCCCTTAAGAAGAAAGTGTATGACAGCTGCATCTTACCGGTACTCACCTACGGGGCATAAACTTGGAGGCTCACTGAGAGGGTTCAACTTAAATTGAGGACGACTCAGCGAGCAATGGAAGGGAAGATGATGGGTGTAACATTAAGGGACAAGAAGAGAGCGGAGTGGGTCAGGGAACAGATGCGTGTTAAGGACATATTAGAAGAAATTAAGAAGAAGAAATGGGCGTGGTCAGGGCACGTAATGCGAAGGCAAGATAACCGTTGGTCGTTAAGGGTAACAGAGTGGATCTCTAGAGAAGGCAAGCGTGGTAGGGGGCGGCAGAAAGTTAGATGGGCACATGAGATCAAGAAGTTCGCGGGGATAAATTGGTCGCAGTCAGCGCAGGACTGGGATAATTGGAGATCTATGGGAGAGGCCTTTGCCCTGCAGTGGGCGTAGATAAGCTAATGATGATCATGAGAGGAAGACAGATGGAAAGAATGGGAGACAAAAGAGCTTGTGAAGTGAGAAATATTAATGTACCGGAGATGCTAGCCATCAAGCAAAATCGAAGACGGACTTCTCTCTCCTTCACAGTATCGCACCGATACAGCTATAACAGTAATAAGAATCATATTCTCTATAAAACCGTATAAACGTAACCTCAGGCCCAAACATGCAATGCCACTCCGGTGCGGTTGCGGAAAGCATGATTGGAGCAGTAATAGGTCAATTATGAAATGGTCGCTTCCCAAGGTGTCTGGTTTCCGTTCCCATTCTATTTGTGGGACGTGTAAACGTGAAATCGCGGATGGAATCCCGCGTTACGCTGTTGCTGAGCCGGGTAGTCTGAGTGAGGCCATTCAGGATGAAATGGTGATGTTGGACAGCGTGAAGGAGGGTCGTTCCTTTCTTGGATGCGTGAGGATATCCCCATGTGACATCCGGTGCGTTAAAATCCCCGATTAGTATGCACGCAGTGTCTCCAGTGAGTCGGGCCACTGCATGAAGTAGTTGTTCTATGGCCGTTAGAGGCTGGATGGGTGGGCGGTACAGGTTCAGGATAAAGAGGCGTTATTCCCGCTTGTCGCGAGGGATGAGCTCTACCAAAACGTGGTCGATAGGGGACGCCGTAGGTATCACTTGGGCCGGAAGAGTACGCTTGACAAATATTGCCGTTCGTTGGCGCGGTGGGCTGGTGCCAAAAATTTTTCAATGGTGAAAAGTCTTTAAAACACTTGCGATTTCTCGTTAGTTCAAATTTTAAATGTAAAATGTTCTAGAACGTTTCCAGGGACACTGTGTTCCGCAAGTCGGTTTTTGTTAGAGTGACTTTACGGAACACTCGTTCTAATGCAGCATTAAACGCTGGCAGAGTGAACAGTGAAATGGCTAGTTGCGATAGCAACGGAAATATTCGGACGCCAGCGCTGTTTTCGGCACCGAGGACATTCCTCCAGAGTGCTGTAATAATGTCATCATGGGAGTCATTAAGGCTACATTGCAGAAAACAATATTCAGACTCCATTGCAGGAACACTTGACGGCGGTATGAATTTCGCGAAAGCCTGGAACAGAGCCTCAAAAGAGAACTTATATTGCTGGAGTGCAAGAAGCGGAGGTTCACCCAAGAGTATCAGATTTGACGGCAAACACTTCAAGTGCTTTTCTCACATGCGATCATAATTGAACGGCACCGCTCAGGAATGTTGGTCTGCTCCTCTTCGCTAAGGGAAGACTTTTCCAAGGGGTCAAGGAAAACACTTTCCAGCTGGGGGGCTTTAACATGGAATAAATAGCTTTTCCAAACGGAATACAGAGACGCATGCCCGGGAAGAACGATCCGGTGAAGCAAACACTCCATAAATGTAGAGAGACGAAATTTCTGGACGGTTTTCCAAACTTGTAACTCTCAACAATCGCTACTATCCACCGTTTAAAATTCGGTGTCAGGATTTTTTCGATACGTTTAGCAATAGCTAAGACGCCCCGAAATCAATCAGCTGGAAGAGACCGCCCATCTGTTACTCTGCGCTCTAGACTTTTGTGAAGCTTTTTAGCACTTTTGGAAACAGTTTCAAGATCATGAGCCAAGAAGCTATACTCGGGTACAATTTAAGAACGGCAATAGCTCATGTAGTGTATCACTCCGCCGTAGCGAGGCACCCGGATGTCAACGCGCGCGCGTCTTTTGAAACGAGATTGTGCTTAGTGCGTAACATCGTTTTAGTTTTCACACCTGGATTTCTCGCAGTCGCTGCAGGAATTTAAAAGAAGAGTAAGTGCGAGAAATCGCGAAAAAGCTTCATGTCACGTTCAAAATACTCGCAGTAAGGCACTTTTGGCGCCTCGCGGAGTAACAGCCCGCTGCTGTGATGAGGCGCATGGGCAACTTTACCATTTCCATTTCCAACAGTTTACCATTTCCTCATTTTCCTCTGAAGCTCTGGTTCCGGTCCACAGAGACACAACTCTTCACCATGTATTTTCCCCCGCTATGGTGCCTCTAACCCATAGGAGCTCTTTACAGCTTTCATGCACTGTCTGCCCAGTAGGTCCCTTGTGTAATAAGCATGCCAAAGCCTCCCATCTCTTCATTTCTGTGGTCCTGTTGCATTATTCCCAGACATAATTGTCTTTGACAGGTGGGGTTTCTAGGTCTCGGAGGTGAATCTCGGCTAAAGCATACACGTTTATTTATTCCCGTTTAAGTTGATTTTGAATTTCCACCCACTTATCAGGCTTTCTCCTTCCCTGCATATTTATGTAGCTGATTAAATATTTATTCTATTTGTTTTTCGCTTTCAGCATACGGGGTCTATTTTTGTCTCTTACAAAATTGTTCGCTCTATTGTTTCCACCTAAATTCCTTCTGTCTTCGTTCTCAGCTATGTCTATAAGTTCTTCGGATAGCTATAGGCCTGGCGGCCTCCCAGCGTTGAGTGTGCATACGTCCCTCGCTTCCCCTTTGTCGCCTAGTTTGCCTTCCTTAGCCTCGCGGGAACCCCTAAAAAAGCTACTGCTCTCCCACCTGAGCGCGACTCCACCTTGTTTCCTAGCCTCGGGCTGAAGTGAATCCCGTCCCACTGAAAAGCTTGCTGCCCACTACCCTTTTCTGCCCACTACCCTGCCCAATGCTACCCACTACCCTGTTCACGTCTATCACTTCAAGCCCAAGTTCTTTGCCGCGCCCCTTGATCTCGCTGTTAGCAGCGAGTACTGCCCGTTCGGTGCGCCCGCCCTTCTTTGTCACCTCCAGCGCGGTGCGTACTGAAATGAGCACATTTGGGGACGTCGCCCACAGATAGTTTACCCCCGTCGATATCTCCTGGCCAAGTTTTCCCTCCTCCTTCTTGAGAACATCGTTAAGCCCCGCGGCAATTACCACAAGGTTTTTAGCTTTACTGGACAAGGCCAGCTGCCCCTTTGCTCTTGTCATCACCGTCTGCATCGAGTCAGTTGCGCGCGCTCTGCTGCGTCTGCCCCGAAGCATGGGGGGTGTTTTCCTTGGCATGCCTGAACACGACGTCAAGTGTTCTAGCGTTGCGCGGTGTGTGGGAATTGGTAGATGATGATGAGTACCCGGGCAGGCTCTGCTTCGCTACTTCTTGGGTACTGCTCGCTTATTATTTTATGATAAGCCAATTGCCGGACCTACAGCCGTGCAGCCGCCGCCTTTCTATAGGTACGTTGCTAAAACACTTAGAGGCTTTCAGTCGGGCAACCCAGATTTGGATATTAGAGTCTCATCCGCAAATGAGATATGCGAGAAATTGGCTGTTGGGCAGTTGGATGACCGGTAAAAAGAGAAGTCTCCCGGGGCACGCTGGCAACAGCTAACGTCAGCGGTGCTTCCTGCAGACGTTCGTGATTTCGGGTGCCTGCGTGGATGGAGAGCCCTGCGGACGTGTGACCGCCTTGCAGCATTTGGTGTGGTTCGCTCTGTCCGATGCCCGCAATGCGGACGCCCTGAGACTCTAGAGCATGCTCTTTTTGAGTGTCAGGTGGCCGCCACATTCTGGGTTTTACTCAGCAGAATGTTTGAGCTTAGGCTGGGAGCCCACACGAAATCGAGAGATCCGTTCGTCAGCTTTCTGCTGTGTGTGGGTGCTTTTTTTGTTTGGCGCCAGCGAGGTGTAGCCGCCTTGCAGGCACGACCACAGCGTGCCATGTACTCCCTGTTGTGGCGCGTTCGTAAAAGGGCCATAGAGCACCTGGAGCATGAGCTGGTGGCGCTGGGAGAAGAATCTTTCCTCCTGCGTTGGTCAAGTTGCTTCATCAAGATCGCCAATAACACCGTGCAATGGTGTATAGTGCCTTATTATTAAGGTGTTACACTTGCATGTTGTCTAGGGAAGGGAGTCGTATGTTTAGAGGCCAAGGCGCAGTTTTTGAAGCCTGGCTGAGCATGCCTCTATGTACGGACATAGACATGAGTACAGAGTAGAACTGATGTGTGTGAACTGTTGTGGTTTTTATGTTGACTCCCGCACGTGAACTCTGTTGTCTCGACCTTGTGCCGTGGGCATTAATGTGAAGAGCCTTCGGTGCGGTGGACCTTGTTTTTTTGTGAACTTGTGTGATGTTCGCTTCGTTTCCTCTGTAGCACATTGCGTATATCCTGTGCCCTGTCGACTCGTGTAGTAGCCAACTACAGCGGGTCGTAGCTGTAACTAGTTTCAATAAATTCTCTTTTCGACGCTAGGCCTGATCGGGCCGGGTAGTCGGTCGAAGCAAGAAAATACTTACCAGGTGCGGGGGCCTCGTTTATCACCAAGGACGAGCCCCCGGGGCGAGGCGCGGGCAGTGCACTGCGCTCGTGTTTACCCCTGCCACTACCCCAAACTGGGGCAGATGGGGCGTTCAAATTGCTTAAAATACGGTTCAACACAAGAGATGGCGCCACCGCCTCAGGAAGCGTGCGATTTCTCCTCCCACCTGCGCTTCTGCGGCGCCCAATCAGCGCGCGGCGTGTTGCAAGAGAGCCTTACAATCTTTGAATAGCCTTATACACTGCATGCTTCACCCCTCCCCAACTTTCTGGTTAGTGAAGATGACCCGGGATTTTTTTGTGTATGTTATTTCCCTCTTTATTCATGTTGCTTTTCTTTGCTTCCAAAGGGAGACAGAGTGGTAGGGAAGAAACCTGAATGGTGAAGGAACCAGCGGGGGGAGCAGGGGGGCACAGTAACACATATATGACGAAAAAGAAAAGAAACTGCGATGCTTGCAACACATTGCGGACTGGCGCGTTATCACACTGAGGCAATATCGAGAGCAGTCTTACGTGGAAAGAACGCTAAGGAGGTTGGGTTCCGTTAAAACCTGGCTGGTTGCCCAGTTACAGGTGAACAACATGACACGCTTGTAATAATTGGTGAATCACACATCCAAATGTCCCGTGGGAAGTGTCTCGGTTTGACGAAGGCGGAGCGCCCGACACCACAACCTGATCACTGCCTTCATACATAGGCGTTGAAAACGTTCTGATTCCTTTGTTTTGAAGGCTAACGTACCACGGCAGCAGCGCGCGAGGGCCTGACACAGTTCTGTGTCCAAGTAGAGTACCCCGAGCGCGCTCCAGGTCCATTCCGTCTTCTGGACGGCATGCCGCCACGCTGGCTTGGGGCTGGGAGCACATTCCACCGCATCCATTCGCGCTCGACTTAGTGAGTGCAGGCCTAGAGTGAGTTCCGCTCGCTCAGAATTTCCTATGGGTTCGTTGAGTGTGGGTTGGCTTTGGACTTTGACGGAGTTGAAGTGGACTTGGGCTTTGGACTTTGGCAGATTGCATTTTGGACGACGGCGATTAAGGACGACAATGGGTGTGGGGGGGGGGGGGGGGTGATCAGCTTTCTTTTGGTGGGATTCCTTTGCTGCCGTCGGAGTGTGGACTTTTACTCGCGGGCAGTTCACTCTTTGATCGTTGACGCTTGGACTTTGATTGCAGCGGCTTTTACTTTGGCCCTTTGCCATTTGATTTTCGCGCGAAAGAAAGCTTCGCGTTGCAACCATCGTCGTCGTTAGACGGAGAGTCTTCTGATTTTTTTAAATGCAGAGCATTTCTTTAACTCACGATGTTATGCGTCCGTAACTCGGCGTCCGCAGCCAGCCAGCACGTGCGCCCCTCCCCCGCTCCTCCTCGCTCTCAACAATAGGTGCGGGCGCGCATGCGCGTGTTCCGGCGCTGAAAGAGGCGTTGCAGCAGCAGGTGCTACCTCCTCTCCCTCTACTGCGCGCGCTACGAATATACTAGTTGCCCGAGCGAAGGATCCGCGGCCCGACGTTGACGTTTGGCCGCGGCTTCTCGTGCACGAAGTTCGGCGTCGGCAGCGCGCTTCAGACGCTTGCGTTCGGCGTCGGCAGCGCGCCGTCTCGCCGCCTTGTCTTCTGCCGCCGTCGATGAAGAGGATGGTACGATGTCTTGAACTGGTACTGCAACGCTGACGTTAACTACCCAACCCCTACGACAACAACAACTACAACTACCACCGCCAACTACCACAACCTACGCCACGTGACCACCCCCAATGCTCTGCATTTACTCGTGTCCCTCGCGCGGGGCATGCGACGGAGGTTTTTTTGCAATAATTGGGGGTGGGGGAGGGGGGAGTGAGAAACGCCAGGAGCTACCGCTGACGAGGGCGACGCTGACCCACCGTCTGCTGGCCTCCCCGGCTTAAAACGGAGCGGTGGGCCCCGAAAGCCAGCTACCGGCTTATTGAACGCCCGGTGGTGTCTTTCTTTTGTAGTACCCCTGTAGCTACACTTTTGCCGGTGTCTTTTGGTTCAGGCACGAGCACATCTCAGTGCGGAGGGCGGTCGCTGCTTTGTAAGTGCACGCCGCGTGCCCGCACAAGGAAGCTAGGACATTTAAAGGCGATAGTCTTGCTTGGGCTACTTAACCGCTAAAATTTCGGTCTGTCTACCTGTCTGTCCCTCGATTCCACCTTTGGGCCAAAAGGTAGACCCATCCGTCAAAACAAGAATATATTTATATGCAGAACCGTTCCAAACTTCTAAAACTGCTGTCGTAAGTCATATCCGCATTTCTTACGAGTGACGTCATAAAAAGGCAATTTTCAGTGTTACCTGCACGTTAGCGTTTAAGTGCTGTGATCAAACGGAACTAGAGGCCCCACTATAATCGCCCAGTGATGTGTCTGAGCGATGTTTAAGGCCGGCGGCCGCCAATCGCGCAAACAAGACTCCGTGACGTCATAGAAAAGTTGCCGGAAAGCGGCTAGGGAGTCGTCACTGCTTCACACGTTTTCCTTTTCTCTAATATCACCGTTATCTGTACGAACTTTGCGATATAATTGGCATCATTATTATGGGGACACAGCTGTCTTTCCAACGTACCAAACGTGTATTTTGCCTTCATGGCCCCTTAAGAAAGCGACTGAATTTTTTTTTTCGGGGGCTCTTCATATCTCTTGTATATATGCTGAGCGCAACAAAAGAGAGGAGCATGATTTCAAATGGACCGAGCGGGAAACTTTCGCACTTGCTCGTGCTCTTGAGGTATCTCTCGCATCATATCAAGATCAAAAAGGTGGACGTCTTTTTGCAACGATCGAACAACCAGAGGTTTGCCTCCAATCAGCGTCTGCGGCGTGAACTGACACCGACAAGGACAACTATAAAGTCCTTTAACATTATTAAGGAAAGTGAACCGTTCCCGAAGGCTGCAGTGACAGTATTCGACGATCTCCATGTCACTGCGCGCGCTATCAAGGGGCTCCAATCAAGAGAATGGGAAACAGTGTTGGTCCAGACGGCCTCCGATGTAATGTCATTGATGACCATTTTAGACAACCTCAGCATGCTTTTCAATCACACGCAATACTGCCGTTCCTTGTAGGATGCGATTTCCGCTTTTTTTGATACTTTTTGTAGTTGAATGCAGAGTTGCCGAATCCGGAGGGGAGGCTGTTAAAGGGACTCTGCAACACTCTTTGAGCAGTGCAAGTAAACCTGCGCGATGACGTTTAGGTTACACTGACAGGAATATTTGAGCCAACATTACACGTGCACGTGAAGCGGTGAGCGCGCGAATCGCTGTGAAACACGCCGAAAAACCAACCGCTCTCTCCAATTTTACTCATTATGCACACCCCTGGCATGGCCTAAACGATGTCATTGCGGCCATGGCTGTCCTATTGGCGGTCACTGGTCAACTTCGCGGCTTATTTCTCGCATTTCCTGGGACGATCCGCCGCCGTTGGCTCTGTATACCAACCTCTTCTATGACTGAAACTGTACGCACAGTTTTGGCGTTTCTTTCGGCCGCCAAGCAGGCAGCCATGCCTGCTTTTTTGGGGCACCAGACCAGAAATAGACACTTCCACGTTGCCCAGAAAAGGAGAAAACTTCCTGGCCTGTGATATATCGAAGACTGACCAAGAGAACGCCGCGAGCCGCCCCGCTTTCCGGGAGATAGCGCGCAGCTTTCGTCGCGTTGTCCGTGGTCGAGTTGAGAGGGGACGATTATTTCTGTTATAGTGAACGGATTTTCATAATTCTTGCAGGAAGAGATTGCTGGGACAATAGACTTTACTCCCACAAAGCATTACGAGTAGTCGAGGGTAAGTGCTGCAGGGTCCCTTTAAAGTTCTAAAAGAGCAGATTTTGTTTTTGGGGAAACAGCTTAGTTTGCATGTCATGTTTTCTTTTGTGCATTTTGTACACCACTTCAGCGCTCGTCTTAAATTTTTAAGGAAGATGAGCTAGCTCACTCTACTTCCCCCAAGCACGATCAGGAACGGGTGCTCAACCTTGCAATTTTTCCGTGAATTTGAGTCACCAGGGGGCGCATTTCCTCGCATTTACCTGGGAGGACCAAAAGTGCACGGAACCGGTAGTCACAAATAGAGGTTTAAAGCAGGGTTGTCCTCTGTCGCCATTGCTGTTCATGCTGTACATGGCTAGACTAGAAAGAAAGCTTGAAGGCAGTAAAATAAGTTTCCATCTGTGTTATACCCGCAAAGGACAGGAAGTGGTACAACATATCCCGGGACTTATATATGCAGATGACATAGTACTAGTAGCAGATAGCAAACAGTGTCTGCAACAGCTCACATATATCTGCGGGGAAGAAGCCACTGAACTGGGGTTAGAGTTTAGCACAGCGAAGTCGGGAGTTCTGGTTTTTAATGACGACGCCCGTAACGAATCGGTATTCGTTCAACAAGCAGCAATACCGTGGGTAACGGAATACAGATATCTGGGCATACGGGTAAACGAAGGTCAGGCGTGTCTAAAAGCTCATGAGGAGCATTTAAGAATGGAAGGCAAAAGAAACGCCTCTATTATGAAGCACAGAGCACTGTGGGGATATAACAGATATTAAGTAGTGAGAGGAATCTGGAAGGGAGTAAAGGTGCCAGCACTCACCTTTTCAAACGCAGTAGTGTGTGTCAAATCAGATATTCAATCAGCGCTAGAAGTAAATCAGAGGGCGGTAGGTCGATTGGCATTAGGAGCACACAGTAAAACAACAAATGAGGCAGTGCAGAGAGACATGGGATGGGCATCCTTCGAAGTGAGAGAAGCACGGAGCAAAATGTTCTGAAGAATGACTTTGAAATATTGATGACCAGAGATAGGCGGCCAAAGTGTTACGGTATCTTTACATGAAGGAGGAAAAGAACCAGAAGGCTCAGGACAAAGTATATGAAACCTGGAGTGAAAGAATCAGAAAGAATGAAGTGAAAGAATCAGAGACAACGACCTGGAAAATGAGGATGGATGCGAAGAAGTCCTTAGATATTTACAGGATCGGGAAGCAGGAGATCACAAGGGAAAAATTATTCGATAATACCAAAGGGAGTGCATTGCTTTTTGAAGCCCGGGCGGGTTGCTTGCATACAAAAACGCTTATCCGCGAGCCGGTACAGGAAGAACTATGCGCAGGCTGCGGAAAGGAGCCAGAAACCATGCGACATATTGTAACGGAGTGCAAAAGTATCCGTCCAGTCCTCAGTGAGGGAGCCATTCAGCTTCCGGAGGCCCTTGGCGTTAAGGTTAGCGGAAAAGTGAATTGGACAGCAGTAGAGGTTAGTTAAAGAAGGTTAGACTGTTGGTGGGAAAAGAGCAGAGAACAATCTGGAAAGACATGCGAACAAAGAAGTCAGACTAGCACAAAAATTTCGTAAACGTATTTTCTTTTTATTTTGATATTATTTTTTATTTATTTTGTTTGTATTTTCTGGCGAGGGGATTGTGCAGTGGCGTTGCGACTAAGGGCGCTGTGCAACGCCACCCCGTTACAAAGGGGAAGCCACTAAGCATCATCATCATCATCATCATGTTTATCGATTCAGGCAGCTAGGCCCTGATGAACACTGTTTTTTTTTAATGCGACATGATACATATTCGGTTTTTTTTATTACAATGGCGCAACTCTTTGTGGTTCCGCAGCAAAATCGAACGAGGCAGAAACTTGAACTCACATATCTAGGACTGAGAGTTTCTTTAGCTCATTTAGAGATGGGCACATTGTTCCTGTAAAAAACCATGAAATGGTAACCAGAAAGTTCCTTGAACATTTTGAACCAAGTCATTGTAGGCCTAGGGAGTCCATGCTAAAAGATTGTTAGCAGCAACAATACTCTGAATCCGAGGGCAAGGATGAACTTTTGAGAATCATCCTGTGCTCGCACCCAACTAGCTCGTCAAGGCCATTGTTTTATGTGGTTGATGTCGCGCACTTGCTCAAAAGCACACAACAATTAGATTTACCAGAATAACGCGGGTACACGCTTTAACAATAAATGAAAAAATTGTCTCTCGTGTTTCTTCCAAAATTAAAGGAGCCATGAAGACAAAATACAAGTTGGGTTTATTAGAAAGAGTGCTTAGTCCCGATAACAATGATACCAATATCATCGCAATCTTCGAACAAATAACGGAGATATTAAAGAAAATGTGTGAAGCAGCCGCGACCCTCTAGCCGATTTCCCACAACTTTTCTAAGACGTCACGGAACCTTGTTTGTGCGATTGGTGGCCGCCTAACTGACCTGTCGCGACGACACATGACTGGACGTCTGTAATGGGGCCTCTAGTTCCATTTGACGCATCACTTGAATGCTAACGTGCAGTTAACGCACTGAAAATTATGTTTTATTGTTGGCCCGTATGACGTCACTCTTGCTCATAACACGTCACTGAGGCGCAAAATTTGAAAGTTTTTAAATACTTCTTGCTTTTTTTTTCGTTAAAAAACATCTTTTGTGGCTGTAATGGAGCTGAGTGAGATACTGAATCCTAGTTCTTTCAAATTAAACGAAGTTGTATTTTCTCTTCATGGCACCTTCAAAGCATGCTCAGAACACCCTTTCTTTTTCTGGCGAATACTGTCATTGAATATGTTGAATATGATGTCGCCATTGTCTTAACTGCAACCAAGTCATGAAATGTCCATGTAAGCAAAATTTGTGTCTTTTGTTTCAACCTTCCGATGTTTAGTAAAAAAATTCGTCGCCAAAACAGTATGTTAATTACCTGCTAAACAAAATTAAGTTTTTATTATCCATCTTTTATTAGTACATAAGGTTTGTTTTTCGTATGGGTGAATACCTCCGTAACGAACACTCAAAGGCTTTTAATTTTTCAGGACAAACAAACAGTCAAGCTGTTGCGAGCGTGCAGCATGATGCCCCAACTTTTTTGTGCCGCAGTACAAAAAATGTCCGAGCAGACCGGATGTCCGTCTATACACTTGCTTTGAACAGTGACCCGCTACGATTTGATTATGACGCTTACACAACATCAGGCACCGCATACGACCCGCAAAAGAAATTCGTGTACTGCCACCGTGTAGTGCAAATTACTGGTGTTGGCGCGCTAACAGGCGTTCTTCCAAACTTTTTGAACACTTCCGTTTATGAAAATCGTAGCTCCTGTCAGCTACCGTTCTTCGAATTATATTCATACAATAAAGTGAACACCTAGAAAAATGCCTAATGTGCTGCGTGAAAACGCATTGTGTTTACTGCTCTCCGTGTACGTAGAAATGTATAAGAAATGTGTGCAAAACACTTGGGATGATGAAAGAAAACATTTTCTTATTGATAATCAATTTCAATATACTCTTTTGCCGCATTACGTGCAGTCTTGTCGCTAATGCTGTTCTCTAGGGGTCGAAAGGCTCATTGAGCAGCCGTTAAAAGTTGGTTTCTTTCTCGTCATTCCGTTGTTTGTCTATAAATAAACTGAAATAAACTGATTAATTGATTCGTTGTTTACAGGACGCCGGCAGTCTCCAGTTTTGCAAAAAGAAGTGGTGTCTGGAATGACACATTAATTGGGGTATAAATAGTTTCCAAACAACAACAATAATGACCTCATTGGAATTTCTGTTCACCTTTGTCCCGCGGAACGTGACAGGCGGCAAAATTGATGACGCGACCGCACCAAGGGTTCGATACCACCGGGTTTATGCTGCGGGTATGGAAAGCAACGGCCAAGATCAAGAAGAGCAGAGGAGCTCACTATAACAAGAAGCGAGCACCAGCGAAGAGTTGTGAATTCGGAACCCGGAGCTCGGCTCAACAGAAAAGCAAAGGCGACAGGCGAGCCATGACAACTGTGACCGGAAGTACATCCTACCTTGCGCAATAGCGGATAAACTGTCCCACGACTGTTATAGATTTCAAGATCTTTCAGAGATTAAACGAACAGAACACTTCCGCAAAGGGGTTGCCTCTGTCGTCAAAATTAACCGCCTTCTAATTCGCGATGACGACGCTGCAAGCAAGGAATCGCCTTACTCAAATACAGGTGGAGAAACAGGAGGTCGCTAGTCATCCGAGCAACAGCCACTTGCGTGCAGCCGGGGGTGGTTGGAACGCAGGATGGAAAACTGTCGGCTATAGGCGGCGCCCCTAGTCCGTCGCTGCGGGCACGTGCTGTAAGCATGCGCCGTCGCCCGCTCTCGGGTTATGTTTACCGACCGCCAGCCCGGCGGTGGTTACGTGAAACCGATCCAACGAACAACGCCGTAGGAGGGCCACCGGGACACACGGTCTCAGGCGCCCTCATGCAGTGGCGACGGCGCCAACTTGATTCGTGTAGTGCGGTGTGTGTACTCGGCAAAAAGCTTGCCTTAGTCGATTTTTATAATCCCAGCAATTATCGGAAACCAGTACTACGAAGAAAAACAGCGCAAAAGACAGGACGAAGTAAAGAACTATAAACCAGAGGCGCTGACGAACAACTGAGCGCTTTATTGCAGCAGGAACATATATATAGGATAAGCTAGAAGAACGAAAAAAATAAAAAACGAACAAAAACAGATATCGCAATGAAATATGATAGCCCGTGACAAAAACGTAATCCCCCACGTGGATTTATGGCGTAAGATGTTCATGACAAGTACACTATTTCCTTCTCCAAAAGTGCGACCGATGGCTCGCTTACACACGCGTTTCCTTTCTTTTTGATTTCAAAGGATTCAAATATTTCCTGCTCCCTCTGTCCAGGATACCGTGCGAGGATGGCGCAGTCATAGAAAAGTGGAGTGCAACCACAGGAAGCGCCAAGGTGCTACTTGTGGACGACCTTACATTCTACGCTTGCTCCCTCAGGCGATCATTTAGGCAGGGGCTTGTCTGCTCGATGTACTACTTACGGCCACACGGTGACAATGGGATTTCGTAAACGACTTTTTCAACACAGTCGACATAGCGTGCCCTATGCTTTTTTAGGCATGCGCTCACCTTCGGAGCTTCAGCGCTGCACGCTTGCACAATCCGCTCAGTTTGTTAGGTGCGGAGAATACGAGCCGTACACCCGCATTATTAACAATCTTCTTGAGTGCATGGGTAACACCGCTGAGGGAACTTTTCCGGAGGTCTTGAGAAAAGTTCAAGCATCAACCTTGACGCCAAAGCGCACATGAGGTCGCTCGAGTAGCAGACTTCAGGTGGTGGACCTGGGCGTTAAAACTATGTAGCACTCGATGGGGACAGGACCTGTTGAGAGCACTCCTAAGAACTCCCATGGCAACTCTCCTCTTGACGAGCTTGCTGTGCGCTGAACTGAAGGGTAAAAGGCCCTTTTGGGACCTAGCTATAGGCGCGTATTCCCAGCAGGTGTGGTCCTTGCTCAAAAACAACAGAAGGTCCAGGAACCTTAGCTGGCCATCGGAGGGTAATTCCATAGTCAATGCGAAGGCACCAAAGTGCGACTCGAACGTTGCGAAAATTTCCTCAGCTCCTTCGATGATCCTTCAGTTCAGCGCACAGCAAGCTCGTCAAGAGGGAAGTTGCCATGGGAGTTCTTAGGAGTGCTGTCAACAGGTCCTGTCCCCATCGAGTGCTACATAGTTTTAATGCCCCGGCCCACCACCTGAAGTCTGCTGCCTACCCGAGCGACCTCATGTGCACTTTGGCGTCAAAGTTGATGCGTGAACTTTCCTCAAGACCTCCGAAAAAGTTCCCTCAGCAGGAGAGGCAAAAAAAAAAAAATTAAAGCTGTTCCACTCAATGCTAAAGCTGTCGGACGTGCAGAGCAGTGATTCGCCATAATGGGCTGTACCGCCGTTATCCGCTTACTGCTACCACCCCATGCAATTCAAATTTCCCGCCTTCGCAATGCTCGCGCGCCCCCTGCCTGAAACTCCGCCAGCGGGAGTTCTGTTCTCTTTGTGCTTTTCTCCCCGCACTTGCCGGCGTTGCGCTGCCACATTTTGCATTTACTATCGTAAAAACCAATCCAACGGGCGTCCTTAACTAAAGTAACGCGAGAGCTGCCGGTCAATTACGTATATTTTTCCTCAAATGTACCTATAGTTTTCTTTGCGCTAAACAACGGGAAGATTTATGACAAGCGCCAGCGTTTCACGAGTTTCGAACGCTTATGACTATATAAACCGCTTGACTTTTAAAGCCTCTGGGGTACGCCGCGAACAACAGCGTTACCCCGCAACGCCGCCTTGGTGCTCTATATACTTGGGTCGAGCGAGCGAGCGAGCTAGGACGACAAGGCGTGCTCCTAAAGTGCTCTGCACTTAAAACTTCGGTCGTTCCTTACGTTCATGGTGTTAGCCATCCACTAAAGAAGATTGTCAGTAAGGCGGTTGTACGGCTCGTATTCTCCGCACCTAACAAACTGAGCCGGTTGTGCAAGCGTGTCAACGCTGAAGCTCCGAAGGTGAGCGCATGATTAAAAAAGCATAGGACACGCTATGCCGACTGTGCACGTTGAAAAAGTCATTTACGAAATCCCATTGTCGCCGTGTGGCTTTACGCACATCGGGCAGACAAGCCGCAGCCTAAATGATCGCCTGAGGGAGCATGCGTACAATGTAAGGTCGTCCACAAGTAGCACCTTGGCAACACATTGCGCTTCCTGCGGCTGCACTCCACTCTTCCATGACTGCGCCATCCTCACACGGTATCCTGGACAGAATGAGCGGGAAATATTTGAGCCTTTGAAATCTAAAAGAAAGGAAACGCGTGTGTAAGCGAGCTGTCGGCTGCACTTCTGGAGAAGGAAATAGTGTACTTGTCATGAAAATCTTACGCCGTAAATCCACGTGGTGGATTACGTTTTTGTCACGGGCCATCATATTTCATTGCGATATCTGTTTTAAAGTAAAGTTTTTTACTTCTACCCCCCAAAGGTTCTTTCGCGACCGTTGGTGTCAACAGAAAACTCCCGCGAACAAATAAAAGCATTTACTGGCACCGCCAGGAATCGAACCTGGAACTAACAGAGTAACAAAGCCAGAGCCCGTTGTCTTACCGATTTAGCTACGAGCCCACGCGGACGCGGAGAAGACAAGTGGGGCACTCACCAAGCACATCTACGGGTTTAACCCCTGCATTCTCGCTGAAGGCCACGTAATAGCGATTAAAGGAAGCTCACACCAAACCATGACATCTCACTTCTAGTGCGCCAATGTGCTAAAGCCTGTGGCTTCCAGTGTTCACGTAAGAAATCTCAGCTCCTTGTCTTCCGACCTCACGCCAAACGACACCTCAAGGAACACATTCAAATACTCCTTGATGGCCAGGCCATCCCTCCAAGCCCCAGCATCAAGATCCTGGGCCTACATCTCCAGGCCAACACCAAGACTGACGTATCGTTGCAGCGCCTCAAACACAGCATGAATCAAATCATACACATGATCAGGCGAGTTGCCACCAAGACGCGAGGCCTCAAGGGATCCGATACCTTTCGATTAATTCAAGCTTTTGTCTCTCGCGAATCGCTTACGTCAACCCCCTGTCTTCTTCTCGGCAAGGAGGACATAAAGATGCTTTATATAATGATTAGAAAGGCGGTTGAGCAGGCCATTGGTCTTCCCCTGAGTGCGTCCACAGAGAGGCTGCTTAGCACGGGGCTTTATACATGCTGGAAGAGCTGATAGAGGGCCATATTTCTATCGAGGAGCTCCAAATGAGCAGAAATGCGGCGGGTCGCCCCATCCTTCACCAGATTGGCTGGGAAGCACAGAACGTCACTCCGCTTGATGTACTCCTGGACTTCTGGCGACAAGAACTAAAGATGTTCCCTTTGCTTATAGAGATATGGACTCCTCACACGACGAGGGTCGCCAACAAGCACGGGCTCTCGCGCTCAACACCACCCTCGGTGGAGATGATGCAGTTATCTACACAGACGCCTCCAAATATCGCGGGTAGCAGTAGCCATCATCGTGGCTACCTCCAGAACCAGCCTCCTTGCTTGTGCCTCACTGAAGACCGAAGCATCGGGTTCCGTGTCCCGACCTGCACTGCGTGTGCTAAAAACCACTAACCACTCCCCAAATGGTTCCATTTAGCTCACCTGGACACCTGCTCACGCTTCCATGGAGGGCAACGAATAATACGCCCTCCAAGCCAGCACTTTTACCTCCCCCCCCCCCCCCCTGACCCGTGCTATGGAGCTGCACGAGGACAGTCACCCGCTCGTCTCGTTCAGGGACATAACCCGTTCAGAAATCTGAATAGAAGTATTTCCTCCTCCTCCTTCTCCTCCTCCTCCTGCTCCTCCTTCTCTGCCGCCGATCTCGTCGCCTTCGTCGGCGATGGCAGAGACGGAGAAGTGAGATCGTCTAACACCGGGTTTTAGATTTAATTTCATAAAAAAAAGAATTTCCACTCATGTGCTTCACCAATGCAACTCAACTAACCACCATTCGTGCATCATGCATTAATTTAACCTTACCAAGAATATCTCTTTGAAGTAATAGAGGGTGTGGTTAAGTGCATTTCACTTCTCTCTGGTTTCACTATTTGTAGAGCCACGTACGGGAGTGAATTGAAGTGATGTCGCATGGGTAATAGGTGTGGGTGCCGTTTACAGCTTCGCTTTCCAATCACATTCACAGGGTGAATTGGCGCTAATTTTTTTGTTCTTTTTTTCATTTTTCGTTCTGCTATCTTATCCTATATATATGTTCCTGCTGCAATAAAGCGCTCAGTTGTTCGTCTGCGCCTGTGGTTTATAGTTCTTTACTTCGTCCTGCCTTTTGCGCTGTTTTTCTTCGTAGTTGAATGTACCAAATGACCCTTCAGCAAACCTTTCTGGAAATCAGTAATATGAGCATCGTTTGTACGTCCTACCACTACATATATATGGGTTTGTATGTGCGCGTGACTGTGTGTCCCGCTGTCCCCTGGTAACCTTGTCAACATGAATATGCAGTTGCCTCACCTAATCTTTCAAAACTGGGCTCAACACTAACTCCTTACGCATGATTCGGTTCTGGAGATGGGGACACACCATCGTTGCTGAAAAGAATTCGATCAGCCCTCCCAGTACCACAATAACGCGCTTTGTTTATTTGTAGTATACATTTGAGATCACACAAAGAGAAATAACGCCTGCTGAAAAGTGAACAGGAAGCGTAGCCCAGACGACGCCCTTGCAAACCAACGACACCGGCTGTACGGCAGGGCTGCAACTTTGAGGTGCAGCAGCTCACATTGTGCGCGCCAAACGAACTTCACTACACTCGAAGCGGCGGCTCGTGGTGACGGGCGATCAGACAAACCCGTCCTTCTCGTCGCCAACGCTGGGCGGCGCTCCCTCGTGCGTGTGTTCGAAGCGCGCGTCTCCGCGCGCTGTCCGGGCGGTGCGCGCGCGCCGGCGCGGGAGCGTTGAGACGCGAGCGACGCGAGTGCTGGGCCAAAGAGAGCGAGCGGCTTCGGAACCGACGGCAGCGACCAACCCACAGTCGATAAACGTGCACCGCGCGCGTCGCTCCGCTTTTCATGACGGGTGCCGGTCGTGCGCCCGCCAAGACACGCCGCGACCGCTGACCGCGCGCCGCGTGCCGGCCTCCGCGTGGCAGCGGCGCAAGCAGCCAGTCGGACGCCGATCGCCAGCAGAGCCTCCGGTCGCTCCGTGAATACCTGCGCGCCACAACAGCGCGCGTAGAGTAGCCGACTGCTACGAGAGTTTTCCCAAATCCTGCTCGGACAGCGTTCGCTACCGCGGGACCCCCATGGCTGACCAGGGCTTCTGCGGTTCTTCGTCCGGAGACATTGTCAAGCAGGGCTACCTGTTCGTCAAGAGACCTCCCAGGAGACACTTCGACATGCTCAGGGTAAGCAGCTGGGTACTTCCCTTTTGTCTATGTGCCTGAAGACGCATTGTTCCCCATTCCCTAGTTCGCTTTATAGCACAGGGAGAACATGTACACGAATAGGACCAGGAATATGTTTAGTACAAACAATGATAAAAATAAACCGCCGACTTCAATGTCTACGCATTACAAACTGGTCACAGCTTTTCATCGGTTCCGAAGACCTCGGTGCAGCTTGCGCGATAAAGGCACATCAGTGCATCATCTAGGGGTGTTCGCGAAGTATTTTTCCCACGTGCGTTCGTGCACACTTACACAAGCACGCGCACGCGCCTGTGAAAACAAATTATACTGGTACAGTCTCAACGAATGGGGCAACCTTTGCATGACACACAGAATCTGAAGGGTAGCCGTGGTTGTGATCAGTAAAAACATGTCACAAGAATGTTAACTGAACAAAACTCGCAGAGCAGCAATGCGACTTGCGAGAGAGCGTAGACAAAGGAAATAAAATCCACACGCCTGTGTTCCTAGTGTCAACCGAAGTTTCCAAAGCCCAACAAAAACCCCGGGTGCACTGTGCCATGAAACGGGACGTATTCTGTGCAGTGCTCCTCCAAGGGGGCCGCACTCTGAGACGCACGTCAGGGAGTGCACAAGCGCAAATAAACACGCGAGTGGGACGCGCTCCAGTGATTGTATGCGCTTGTGCGAATGTCTGTTTTGCCCATGCATGCAAGTTTGCGACACCTGCATACCGCTCGAATTATATAGTTTCGGGCCACAATTTCGGGTGTGTTGATCTAGAGAATTACACCGCAGTGCATGAGGCTAAAATTGAATGCATATATATATTATTATATATAGGAAGAAATGCAGTTCTTTGACTCATCACATCACCTTCATGACACGTTACCCTGAAATTGCTGACTTCTCTGAAAAGTGCTGTCTCAAAGTTGGTATTGAAGCTAATTAAACGCTTGCTGTGTGTGTAATATCGCGTCTCCGAAAAGATTCGTACCAGGCTAAAGAGATACAGAAGCCATCGGCGTAACCCAATGGGCTGCTTTGGACGAATCTCACGGAAGTTCCTAAGTGTCCGGGGGAGTATTTTTCCGCGTTTATGAAAGGGCTTTACTAGGTACCTGAGATGCCCACCCTTCGCTCGAAATTACTTGGCATGCCGAAGAGATTAGGAGTGCATCTTGCTGTTGCCTCTACAGTAGTTTGGGTTTTGAAGGTATTAAAGCGAGAATACGACTCGGAGCGAAATGAACCTGGTGGACGTCAGGATTGTGGATGAACTGATTTGTAACAAGTGTAATGACCAAGCCAGAACAGCTTCCATTTTTGGAATACTTCAATGCTAGCTGAAAAGGGCACACGTGGTGATCCTCGTTCGCGTTGTTTTATACCAACTGTAGTAAATGAGAGGCCTACAGGTTACGCGCCTCCTGCCAAGTGATTTATAAACTCCATGCAAAGGGAGCTTTGCTGCAAGCATGTTTGTGGTGATGGAAAGCCAACTTCATAACGGAGGATGTGATGGTGCCGAAGCGTAGTCGTGCCAAGCGAACTCCAGTAGTCGCCGAAGTTCCTGTGTACCGTTCAGCAGTGATTGCTTGGCATTTTCCTTGTGCTGCTTTCTTTTCGTATGCCTTTTTTTCTTTAATTGAAGAAACGAGTGCTGGGGAACTGCTGCAGAGGTCAACTCCATGGTTTTGTGAACGCTGCGTCAATGACTTTCTCTTGGCGCATGGACAGCTATGACTTTCGTGACATTTGTGTTCTGGCGACAAAACCTCCGCCGTTAGTCAGCCTTTTTCACTTTTTACGGTGATGCTTCCTCGCGGCGCTTGTGAGACTTCTATTTTCATCAAATACGACGTTCCTGTGAAATATGCATGGCATTTTTTTAAATACCTGACTGTTTTTTTTTTTCCGCTGTTTGGGCATACGGTTAGCTACGATGCCTGTAATATGGTTACATTGCCACATTGTTGTAATAGCGTAATGCAGCTTTTTCGGCAGTTTCTTCTCGCACCGTACTGGAATGACGCGTAACGAAAGTAAATGAGTGTGTGGGAAAGGGCCAAATTTGTGGTTGGTGTTGTTACAAGAATAAACCGAAATCGCGGGGAATGAATTCATTAATTGCGTTATCTAACAAATTTCCCGTCAAAGTTTAGGTCCCAAAACAGCCGATCGCTTAGCAGATCTGAGAATTTACTTGCGTTTTCGAACAAAAAGTTTTAACGTTCTGCAGCCTCTGGGACCTGAGTCAGACAACAGCGCACGCAACTTGGGCCTGTCAACGAATTTCCCTAAATAAAATTTGTCAAACGGCCCCCGTTGAAAATGTAACTTATTTTTTATTCCTGCAATTGAAGTGCGAAGCTACCTTTTCAGGGCCGCTTTATATGCAAACTATCTCGCGCTTGCTTGCATGTGCGTGCGTATGTGCATGTGCGTGCGTGTGTGTGTGTGCGTGTGTGTGCGTGTGTGAGGGAGGGGGGGGGCGTGTGTGCGTGCGTGCGTGTTTACGCAAGGCTTGTTTGTACTTCTTCTTTCAACTTTTAAAGGTCTTCACCTCACCGGCCGATGCCTTCTTGACGAAAATATATAGCTCTTGACAGACGCGTTTCTAATCATGTCCCGCCGAAGGTAACGGATGCCTCCTTCGAAGAAACAAAATCCCCATTTCTTCGCTATTTTTAGTCCTCCTCTCTCCGGTCCAAAATAACTTCCTGTTCTTCCTCTCTTTTCTGTTCCTAACACATCCTTGCCTGCCTGCCCCCTGAGCGCCATACTTTTCCGAACGCCATGCTATAGTGCACTGATCTTCGCTGCAGTCATAGGTGCGTCGATGTGCGACTACAGTAATTAAGAAAACCGACGCATTGGAAAGCCTAAAAGGTGATCGCTGAGGCTTTAAAGACGTCTTTTTTTTGTGAATCCCAGTGAAAGATTTTAAAAACTTCGCGGCAAGCTGTGCGTAAGATAAAAAAGCACGTAGTGCCAACTCTAATTGACCTTCAAGGCTTGTACATAGTTTGTGCTTTTCGGAATTCTTGCATTTGCAGCACGGTTGTGTTGCACAAAAAAGACACAATAAATTGTGGAGCACCATAAAATTTTAATTACCGCAAGGTTCCCCTAATACCCTTAAGGCCATTCGTGCGGCTTCTATTCCCACCCCACCCACACCCCATCCCCGTCTACTCCGAGCTTTAGCAGACTTACCTCCGGCGGCGTATTTTTCTGAAACAATCGAAATACATTAAAAAAGGGATGATTAAACTTGACTTGTGTTTACGTGTCTATTTATATATCCACGATTGAGCCGAAAGATATGAATTTCAGCTTTTATCATGCGACCTGGTCTATCACATGCGGCGTAGAGTATGGATGGCTACAGATCATTTTATATCACCAGATGTGTTTTAACTTTCATCAAAATCTCGTGCACTGGGGTTTCTCTGCATTTACTTTCCATCAAAATGCAGTCGCCGTCAGAGGGAACGGAGCCTTTGAGTACGTGTGTAGCTTAACTTCTGGCGCTATCATGGTGCGTAGGCGCTTAGTTCCCGCCTGGCGTACATTCTGGGCTATTGCGAAATGGGGAAAAACAATGATTTACGTTAAAAGGAAAAGAAGGGATGACGGCACAACCGTGATTTTCGACGGCACATAAATGATCCGTCAAAGTGAAGGTTTGAAGGTTTCTACGGAATACCAATCTGGTAGATGCGTGTTGGTTTGGCTGGAAAAAAAAATCCCATTCATACTGCATATCTTTACTGTCAATGTTATGTTTATTATTTGCAAGCATTGTCCAAATATTCCCACGAAAGGCTATCTGAATTTTACTGTCGAGTGTCTTCCATGCATGTGGACGAGGCAAAATGAATTCGGTACCGTGATTATTGTTGTCTGTTGTGCTTGAGCTGTGCTTTTTTTTTTCACCCCAATGACGCGGTGGGCTCACCAACAGGAAAATGCGAGACCTGTTTGACAGGGGAAACTGTGCGCAGTTTTTTTCGCATCTTGCGGCTTCACATTCTATTTTCGAAGGAATTTAAGGCGGAACAAGTCCCTTGGTATATATATAAATGGAGCATGATGGGTCTACGCCGTCTTGCTAGGTGGTTTCCGCGTCCTGAGAAACGCATGCGCATGAAATTCATGCGAGCCGAAGTGTCTGGCTGCTTTTTTTCTCTCTCTAAGTGCAACGAGAGTCTTTCTTTGCCCGCACACCCGCATTGGAAGCAGCTGCAGTGAAGTCCTTGGCCTTTTTCGCCCCTCTCCTGTTTACAGGAGAGGGGCGTTACAGTAACGACTAGAAATGGCAGCGAGACGGCATTTAATGAGTTATGAAATATGTCTAGTTAAGCTTAAACGCTGGAGCTCGCGATCGGGCGAACGGGCTCTACAGGGCGGCGTGAAACGAACTAAAAGCTTTGAATAGTTTTTATAAGCGTAAACAGTGCGCTTAGAGTCAGATAAACACACCCTCGCCCCGCCTGCTCACGCAGACACACAAACATGCACAACACACACGCACGCAGACGAGCCTGTCAGTCACACCGATCAGTGTCTGGTCACACTGGTTGCTGAAACCAGTATGTTTCATTAGCCTCGCTCAAGCAAGGAGTTTTAGAATGACACATTCATCAATGAAGAATTATTCGCATTTCTCTAAGGGATTGGCAAGCGCGCGACATTGGACGTGTACAGAGGGGCTGCAAGCTCAGCGCTGCCAAGTCGCTTGTCCTGTGTCTAATGACTCCAACTTTATAATGATGCAAAAAAAAAAAAAAAAAAAGAAATAAGCGGACTGCAGTACTAACTGTGATAACATTACTTCCGGAAGGTATTTCGGAGTTGGAGGAGCTATAACAGAGTATTTCATTTATTACCGGAAAAGAGGGAGAGGACGGGGACACCGCCGTGGCTACTCCCCCTATTCGCAACTCATGTCGCATTACCGACTGTTCGGGAGAAAGAGCGGTGTGAAAGCGGTAGAGTTGTGACGAAAAAACTGAAAACTACGCATGACTGTGGGTTTCGGCCGTAAAATGCCGCTGTCTTTCTGCACAATGTAGAAGTGATTCCACTGCAAGTTATTGATCGGGGCCCAGGCGGAAGCATTGTTCTAAAGGAGCTATGCGATCTATATCAAGGCTGCTCTTGGCTGCTCGTAAACGCCGCCGTTGCAGTGTTATTTGAGTCATCCGAAGTAGTGGATTCCGCGGCACTTTTGTCTTTCCCTTTCGCTGTCGTGCGACCGCCGCGGCCCATAAATGACCTCACGAAATCGGCGCACTTTCAGCGATGGCTCGGAGCTGTAGTGCTGAGCACCAGGTCATGGCTCTGATGTCCAGAGGGTCCGCTTGCGCTGGTATTTCAGATGGAAGCCAAATTTGATAAAAGGGCACGCGACACGAAATGAGATCAACGACATGGGAGAGAGAGAAAGCGGTTAGGTAAAGTATAAACTAAGAAGGAACAGGATTGAATTGTGTG
>NW_027526203.1:359134533-359186195 GCF_048455015.1 Haemaphysalis longicornis | reverse complement strand
GGTCAAAATTAATCCGGAGCCCTCCACTACGGCGCGCCTCATCGCCTGCGTTGCGTCGGCGCGTTAAACCCTACAATCAATCAATCAATCAATCTATTTATATGGCTGGGTGGGGTCGCAGTTTGCAGCTCAGGTTTAGCAGATTGATGTGCGCGTTCAGAGAGAGAGAGAGAGAGAGAGATGAGAGAGAGAGAGAGAGAGAGAGAGAGAGAGAGAGAGAGAGAGAGAGAGAGGAGGAGAGAGAGAGAGAGAGAGAGAGAGAGAGAGAGACTCTCCGGGTGCACGTACCACGAAAGAGAGTGTAAGCATGGACCTTGTTCGTCGCTGTTGCCCGCGGGTTCGCACAGGGAATAAACCGTCAAGACTTGAGAGCGCCGGGTGAGGGGCAACCATTCGGCGAAACGGAGGGCGCTGTAATCCGCCGTCGCGCCTCAAAACTCAGTGCAGGGCTGATTCCCGCGCTGAACACACTGCTCGTTTTCATGAATATTTAAGACTCGGTTCTCTCATCGTGCGGCTGCGGCCTCATCACAGCCTTAGTCTAAGTTTCCATCCACAGTGTCGGGAGCACAGGGAAGAGACCTTTCCCCTGACAGGCACGAAGGGTGGCGCGGTGGCGCAACGGGCGCGATGAACAGAGCCGCCCGTTGTCGCTAAATAAGCGCGGTCTACTCAAGCTTCCATGACAAAGGTCGGTAGAGGCTCGAGCCCGCTCTCTGTGAGCTCCAGGCGTGCGCATGGGAATAGCGGCAAGTTCGTTGCAATCAGAAGAGAGCGAACCGAGTGTATACGTCGGCAGAAGGAAAGTAAAAGAGAAGGCTGGCGATAGCGTCAACATGGCGAGTGATGATGGCGTTCGTGGCAAAGCCAGTTAGGGTCAGAGCTTCCAAATTTCATCTCCTATAGCCGCTGAAATATTGAACAAGCTGCAGGGCCGGGGATGTGACGTCGGCGCACCTGGCTGATACGCTGCGGCGCTGGCTATACTCCCGGACGCGCTGAAAATTCAGTCGGCACTAACGCGAGAAATTGCTTGGAAATCACGAGGAAAAAGACCAAAAGAGCGTGTAGGCGAAGCGAAATAGTGTGCGGAATTACACTTGCCGCGACAAACTCTGCCTTTCATTATACCATTATACCACCCTTCAATAATTTCACGTACGAAAATCAATATTGACCAATCATATATACTCCACGCTCTGTAGCTACTCACCGTTTACATTCTGAAATACGAGAGCGGAACGTAGCAGGCGAATCATGCAGCGATGCGCCTGTAGACTAGCTGCATGCATGCACTAAAAGAGTCCACCACTGCGTACCGGAGCAGCGGGCAAATAAATCTGCCGCAGCCTCTGAAGTCGTGGGCCGTGCAATGTGCCGGTCGAGGTGGCTGCATGTCCCGATGGGCGAAAAAGATGAATACGTCGTATACTTATAGTTTGTGGCCTCGTCATGACATTGTGCAATATACTATGGTCCAAAGTGCATAGGTCCCCAAGGAAAGCCATTGTGATTGCTCTCTCATCTTTCATTTGCCTGGCATGCAGTGTCAGAAAATCAGCACCAGAATATCAATCAAGCAGTTATTTGGGAGTTTCTTAACGTGCCGAGGGACAGCCTATAAGCCTTTGAACTGACGAATAAATGAAAAAAAGAAAAAGAACCTTTAACCTGACACGAAAATATGTCTACATTACATACAGCGAAACATGACCCAAACTATTAGTTTAGAACAGAAAAAAAAACACTTATTTTCATCATACACATCTTTAAGAATGTATCCTTGCAACAGACGAATGTGAAACGTAAGAACAACAGTCCTTAACGTGGACAGCATAACAAAAGTGAGAACGAAAACAAAACAATGGGCCAACTATACACAATGTCCGACGAAACAATGAAAAAATATGCATCAAACAGCTCTATGTGCGAGAATAAGAGGTGAGAGAATAAGAGCGAAATACTACCCTGCGATTCTCTCAACAGAACAGATGGAGTGAACTCTTGAAAATACCGAAATCTAAAAAAAAAAAAAAAAATACATGTGCTCCTCAGGTTGAACTGTGGACACTGTTTGCTACGGGAGCTGAAAGTGCGAGGAAGGCGGTATTTCCTTGCTGTTTTAAGAGCGAACAATGGCTGGACGAGCAAAAAATAATTTACCACTGTTTAATGTCCTATGTATCAGCTAAAAATGATATATACGATCAGGTGTATAACGTTTAGCTTTAAGACCAGGCAGCAATTCCGACTCCAGCGGTCGTGGGTCAGGATGGATAGGTGTGCGAGGAAAGCGGTGTCTATAAGGATCGTCTATTTATTTTGTACTTATGAATGGAATAGCCACACTGTTAGGTTTGCGTGTGTCCCTGGGGAACAGGCAGTGCAGAAATTTTCAGAAAGCATCCAGAGCTGCGGAATTCTTTAGCCAACCTGCAAACTGCGCCAAAGTGCCAAAGAGCTCGCTGGTTGGTAGATCGCCGTGCGGGGTGAAGGCAAGCGTCTCAGCAAAGAGCACACCAAGGTTAGTGGTCGTAGAAATTCGAGGCAAAGCAAATTCTTCAGCTGAGCTCTGAAAATGGAGGCGGTCAGTTTTGCGCGTGTACGACAGTACTGTTATTTTTGCACCGTAATGTTACCTCAAGTTTGTTCAATTTACAGCAGTGAGTAAAGGCCGGGACGCAACTTCGGAAGTAATTACAATCGCTGACACGGGCGACTGGAAGATCTCGATGTCATCACTCACAAGCGTAAAGTAGAAAAAATTGCCCCAATACACGATGTCACAATGGTTGGAAAGTAAAGAGAAACTAGTGCATGGAACAAACACCATTGACAGGGGCTCTGTCGGAACGAGTGCAAAAAGGAAAAAAAAAAGACCACAATTCTTTGTAATGTGTGATTTCGCGCACTTATCAATTATTTAGCCTAATAAAACTGGGAAGGTGTACAGTTTCATTATTGAAGACGTGCATGGGGCTGTCCGTTTTAGGGTGACTTTGTGCATGATGCTGCTGATATGGCTGAGGATCTTCGGCTTCATGCTATTTGTATTCAAACTTCAACCGATAGTAATTCGTGATACCTGCTGAGATTAAACTTCGCATGGTTATGCAGTATTTCGAACACTTCAATATCATATAATTAGTTTCGGTAATGTTACGATGCTGCCCCCCCCCCCCCCCCCGTGAAGTACACGCATTGACAGCAGACAGGAATTCCGAATTGTTTACCACTTCACGGTGAACTAATTTTTCCCAGTAAATGTTACTCGGCGAGCTGATAGAGCCGTCCTCCCAAGAAAAACAGTGCAAGGACGGGACAAAAGCAAGAGTGGATTCACAGTATACACAAGCGCTGACGAACTGAGCGTGGCTTTTTGCGGCAAGAAAATAAAAAGGCGAAACGGGGAAACAACAAATATGCATTATGTCACCTGAATCACAGTGATTGCTCTTGCAGTTTATTCAGCCAGTTTGCGTCTGCAGCCTCTTTACTCGTGAGATTTGCTCCTTTGAAGGCAGCGATTAGTCAATCACGTGCACTGCGGCGAAGTAGGACGGTTGAAGTTTTTTTTAAGCGTTCACTATAAGGTGAGTTTCATCGCGAAGAGCAAGATCATGATCCTGCCGAGCTCCTCTGAGGGACAGTGGGGTTCGATCCTCCTCCTCCTCACCAGTGCGAAAAGAGGAGACGTGCAACCGCGGGTTTATTTCCGGTTCTCGTATGAAACAGTGATCTTTAATCACCCCCTTCCATAGCGCGAGGAATGGAATTAGGAGATCGCGGCGTTGCCGGCCCGGACCTCACCTCCGCAAAGACCGCCATGAGGATCTCGGTCTCGGTCCTCATGAAACGCACATCCAGACAAGGACCCAGACGCACACATCGCAGCCTTGGCAAAGTGTGCAATGGTTCCAGCCTTAAAAGTATAGCCCTCGTTGGTGGGGAAGCAGTATCGGTGGTAAATAGGTATGGGAGAATATGCGGTACATATTTGACATGCGTTGCTGATTTAATAATACGTGCTGATAAGAATAATGAAAAAAAAAAAGTAAAGAACAGCTTGAAAAAAAATGTTTGAAAAAAAAACTGCGTGACTGAAGATTGAAAGCAACAACCTGTATTTTCTAATGCTGAATTAGACGCGGCAGTGGATGAACTGCGCGGCCCAGCGACCACTTAGGGGTTTAGTTTACAGTGTCTTTCCTGTGGTTGTACGTTGGGTGACAAACTATATGCGCCGAGATCTCATTCCTTCCTCAAAGAACGTCTAGCTGCTTCTGGCACTCATACTATCACCGCCGAGATCTCATTCCTTGCGCGGAGAACGTCTAACTCCTCCTGGCATTGAAGTGTGCGAACGAAAACAACGAAGCATATAAGAGCTGCAACTGCGCCGAGATGCAACTGCACGGAGTGCTTAGGTGCTTGCGTGACACGCGAGTGAGGAGCTGGCGTGTTTTACGTGGTGTGAGGACTGATTGGTAATGAAGGGAACGGGGAAAGGGTGAAAAGCAGACGAAAAGGAAAGAAAGGCGAGCTCACAGTCCTCAGCGGCATGGCAAAAAGGAGAGAACTACGAGTCAGTGTAACCGCCGTGTCGTTTTGCTCAGAACCTTGGTTATCGTCCTCAAGCACGCGCATGCAAATCACGCAGCCGGCACTAGCCTCTGCCGTAAGGCCGGGAGTAGTACAGAAAAGAACCGGAGGCCGTGAACATAACCGGTCCGCGTAAGGACAGTGGTATTCGCACGCGCGCGTGCATATACTGTTGCTGTTCTCACAGCGGGCTTCTCTTGTGTCGAGTGCGCTCGCGGGGCCGCGCTTATCGGACGTGACGCCATGTTGTATAAGTGGGTTTCATAAGCTCTAATGGGAACGCTCGCTGCCTCCACGCCGCAACCCGGGTGTTTCGTTCGTTATCATTAATAATCAAAGACAGCAAGGGGCGGGCGAAAGCCGGTACGGCAAAGGTTTTATTTTCAAAGTTTGTGTTTCATCTCCATAGAAGCATGAAACGCGGAAGTAACTTGAGGCGTGTGTGAATAAACAACGGACGGCGGAAAATGATTAATCTTGTCGTCGGCGAACCGCCTGGTGTGGCGGTAGCCTGCCGAGACATGATTGAAAGGACGCAGTCTCGCATTACAGGAGACAAGCTTCCCCGATACGATGACAAGTAATTCAATACCTAAACTCCTTAAATATTCGCCTTCCGTACTTAGCTTTCCTTTTCTACTCTCGTGCGTTGTAATTGCCCGCAAAGGTTGGCTACCGAGTTATCGGGCTCCGTGGGACATTTACTGGATGAAGGACGTTAGTGAGTTTGCCTAATCAGATTTATTCGCAGACTCGGCTAACGCCCATCGTTGTTATTGTCATCCTGCTGATGCAGTATGGTGCAGCGCAAAGAAAAAAAACCTGGGGCTAAGGAAGCTTATTTTAGTTAAAAAGGACGTGGGCAGGCGACTAACAACAGGCTGTTAGGATACCAGCACGCTTGTTGGCTGACACGGGAAAGCCTGCTGATATCCGCTGCAGAACGAAGGCTTCTACAGCACAGGTACAGGTACACTGTACCTTGTACAGTACAAGGTACAGTGTCATCTAAAGCGATGTTGACCCTTAATTTTCCCACTCTCCCACCGAGTCGTCTATGGTCAGTCTGTCGCACTTTTGATCCCTTATTCCGTTATTCTCGTATCCTCCTGTCATCAGTATGCCACGTAACATGATCGTCCGTCACTAATGCTGACCTGCACAAAATGTTGAAGGATTGCCAAAATTGGCCTGTCGGAAAAGAGTTGCTTATATTTTCGCTTCCTAAGTTGACGAAATTTGGCCCGAATATTTTTCCCCTTTCGTTGCGGCGGAGATCGGCAATGAAAACGGTCACATCCTACAGGTCGACCGCTGGGCTAACACCAGCAGGACACAGCGTACCGCACGCCCCCTGCAAAACTCGCACGCCGACGCACATTCCTATTAATTTCAAGCACACGTTACTCAGCGGCGCATCGTGGGTGCAGTATGGGACTGCTGCATGCATAGACCGAAACGGAACTGGGCTGTTGATATGTGGGCGTGTCAAATGCTTACATACAGGCGACAGGTGTACATTTCGACGTCGACTCGCTCACCAATCAATGTGACGCATATAAAACAAATGCCGGCGGCCCGTAGAAGTTTAAGGGCCTCTGAAACACTCCCGGTAAACGCTTTCGCTCTTTGCTTCGCGTCTGGAAGCACTACGAACGATGTAACCATGTGGGCAACACGCGGATCGGACGGCCAAATACAGGACGCTCTGCAAGAGGCAGCCCATGTAGTTCTGAACTATGCCTCTCTGGGAGGCCTGTCTTGCGCAGCGGAGAAGTCCGGGCTTCTTGTGTTACCTCCGCGCATGCGACCAGTAACCAAGCCAGAAATCTCTGTTTACCTTACCAGTAATTTGATCCCCTGAGTCACCAGAGTCCGAGTCCTACAGTCTAACGGCAGCGCTACGCACACAGTTCACCTCCTCAAAACCCAAATCACGCACATCATCCGTCGCATCTCCAACAGACGCGCCGGCCTCAAGGAAACAGACACCCTCCGCATAGTTCAGTCCCTACTCATCAGCCGCCTTGCCTACCACCTCCCCTTCCACAATTTGCTGCGCTTCGCGAACTCCAGCGCCTCAACACTACCTTACGGACGGGAATCAAAGCTGCCCTGAAACTCCCCCCCCCCCCCCCCTCAACACTTCTACACAAGGTCTCCTTCAATTGGGTGTCCACAACACGATAGAGGAAATTATTGAGGCACAACGAGCTGGTCAGCTTATCCACCTTAGCACCACCCGCAGCGGTCGTCATGTGCCCGCCCGCCTAGGATACCACGCGCCGTCATCACCTCTCCCACCAAACCCTGTGGCTCTCGCCCCTGTCCGTCGTGCACGTTTACAAGTTGCCCCGTTCCCCAAGAACGTGCACACAGAGACCAACCAGGGCAGACGCCGCGTCCAAGCCGAAGCGCTAGCCCGCCAGTACGGCCATGACTCACATCTGATTTACACCGACGCAGCCAGTTACCCAGCCAACCCCAACGCTAAAGTGGCAGTGGCCTCTACAGCTGCTGGCAATGCGCAAACAACTTGCTCTGTACGCACCGATTCCATCAGGGTGGCCGAGGAAACAGCCATAGCATTGGCTGTGTCCCACATCACCACCGCCCGACCCGCGGAAGCTGACGACGACGATACCTGGGCAATTATAACAGGCTCGCAAGCCACCTGCCATGCATATTCTTCTGGAATCCTCTCCATTCAAGCAAACAACATTCTTCGACACTTCGATGCATCCAAGCTTCCCTTCATTCGTATCGTCTGGACCCCTGGCCATGCCTCCCTTCCTGGAAATGAGCACGCACACGCTCTCGCCCGAGAAATAACCCACCGGGCGTCAGAGGAAGCGGACAGACAGATACAGGGTGACTCCAAGAACATCAGCTTCCATCATCTTATCCCACGAACCTCTCAACTATACACTCACACTCGCCTACTACCGCACACAAAGAAAAACACTACCTCCACCCCACCACTCCCTATCCCGCGCCGCCGCCACGTCATGGCGGCAGTTCCAGACACGCACGTTCCCAAACTTACACCACAAACTTACACCCACCCAATACGGTAGCAACTGCCTGGCTTGAAAGAGCCCCACTCCCACCCTCTACCATTCTCTATGGGAGTGTCCGCGTCCACCAGACGGGCTCACTCCTATACGCATCCCCACCCTTTCCTCTTGGTAGGCTGCTCTGTCCAGCACTGCCCCGCAAGACCAGCAACGGCTGGTCGAGCGGGCCCGCCGGATAGCGTCCCCCATTGGAGTCCTGGACTGAGGACGCCACTCATCGATGCTGTTCTTAATTCGGCTAACAAATGAGTTCAATAAATGTTTTCACCACCACCAAACGCTATAGTTACCGCAAGCACGGAGCGGCACTGCGTGATTTGCTCGTTGCAGCAGAACTATCCGCCTTCCGTTTCTGCTTTGCTTTGTGGCTTTTTTCTTAAGTGGCTATCGAATGCGTTCATTGCTGCAACTGAAGGAAAGCCGGCCGAAAGCCGCTACACCGCTGTAATGACGTAATTCCAGCGGTCGAAGAACGCCAAGACCGGGAAAGAGAGAAATAATGTTTGGGCAAGTTTATAAGTTATCTGATGGGCACAGAGAAAGAAAAATTTGGCTGAGGTACATTGCGACCCCCTAATCTAAGTACTGGATGTGTTAGTTGACTACGTTCTGCAAGCATTTAGAATTTCGAAAAAAGTTAAAAAAAGTGTTGCAGGGTCCCTTTAAAGGGACTCTGCAACACTTCCGATAAACGTTTTCACTCTTTCCTTCGCGTCTGGATGCACTTCCAAAGCTAGAGTTATCGCCATCATGGAGCGGTACTGCGTGATTTGCTTGTCGCCGCAGGTAGGCCTTCCGTTGCTGCTTTGCTTTTGTGGCTTTCTTTTTAAAGTGGCTATCGAATGCGTTCATTGCTGCAACTGAAGGAAAGTTGGCCAATAACCGCTGTAATGACGTAATTCCAGCTGTATAAAAACGTCAAGAACGGGAAAAAGAGAATCATTTTCTTGAGCAGGTTTCTAAGTTATTTGATGGGCACAGAGCAGTAATTTTTTTGGTTGACGTACTTTACGACCCCATAATATAAGTTCTGGCCAGTGTTGGTTGACTACGTTCTGCAAGCATTTAGGGTTTATAAAGAAATTGAAAAAAGTGTTGCAGGGTCCTTTTAAACACTGACGGCGCCCGTGAAGCCGCGGCAACAGAATGAATTGGAAGATGCAGGCTATGGGGCAATACGACCACGAGTCTCTTCCTTCGATAAAACAATTATCCCAGGCTAAGCATGCAATGTTTGGGTACGTTCTCATCCCACCCTGACATTGCTGTTAAGGTAGCACCCCCTAATCAGCCCTGATAAAACTGAATTGACAGCAGCGCGCAAAGTATAAATATACTCCCATAATAAAACTAAGTTTTCGGTCATGTGTTTCTAAGCACTTATTGAAAAGTAATAGCAGCCGGTTTCTTGTAAAAGCGCTTAAGTTCTTTCTCCTCTGAGGGAGAATTCATGTTACTGCTTCAAAATGTTCAAACTGCTGCAAAATTAACAGGCAGCCGCGAAATGTTCTCGCAATAAAACACCGGTACATGTTCGGCCAATACCTCATATCATCCACATAGAAAACGATGTAGCCTTTCTTTTATGGGAAAAGAATATACGAATATACGCGTATGCAAAATAACTTCGAGGCTCAATTGTGCACGTCGCATGTGACGCGTGCCAAAGTCTCAGTTTATTCCATAAAATCGTCGCGAGGTGTAAACGAGTTGAACGTTCAATGTGTAGGCTGCACGAGGACGAAAAAAAAAAAAAAAGAAGACGAGACAATGCGTCCTCGTTTAGTCTGCGCATTGAACATTCAAGTATGATATACCAATGCGCTCAAACCTATACGTGTTTATGTAAACGAGTGTCCCGGTGTTTTTTTAGTACTCGTTACGTTCTAGCGCTAGGCGTAAGCGAGTTTTCCGGTGTTTTAGTACCTTGACTATATGAGACGAACGCCGATTACGACGACGACAACGACGTCAGGAGAAGCCAACAGCCCCAACCCCTCAGGGGCTTCGCCCCTAAAAGTAACGGCAGTTGGGGGCTTGACGTTAGAAGTGGCCAACCGCCTGTGCGAGACCCGTCTGCTTGTAACACTGCGTTCAGACTCGCAGCCTGCTCAGCTTTATTCTTGCAGACAGATTTACTACGTTTCTTTTGTTCACTTACGTCGGATATGTCGATTTATTCGCAATTTCGCACTTATCGGCTTGCGAAAGAGCGGCGAAACAAAAAATTAATGCTTTTGTATATAGTGTAAGTATATGTGATACGTCATCCCTTCTAAAAAGAAGGGATGACGTATCACATATAAAAAGGATTCATGAAGTCCATTAAGATAATGAACTCATGGTATTATACCGCAGTAACTCGCCTTGTATTACCCTTTTTATTTATCATTAAATCATATTTAAATGGCACATCGTTATTTTAGACTTGTGTACCCAATACATTTTTGTATGTGTGTCTGCTTTGTGAAGATGTAGACGGGAGTGTCCTATGCAGATTTTCCCCTCGACATTTATTATTATATTTCTAACGAAGTTGGTAGCTTGATGATTGGAAACCGAATATTTTGAATGTGACTGCAAGGTGTTGCCCACTGACGCATGTTTGCGACGTACTGTCGCAGCTTCCTCTAGACGGGACTGAAAACGGCAAAACTTACGCATAACTACCGTCACGCTTTATACAAAATAGCAGTATGGCTGGGATCACCGAGAACATCTTGCACACAGTTTTCGGCAGCCATTCAGAAAGATTCGCACGCCGAACCCCTCTGTGCACATCTGAAACGCAAGTTTACTATGTGCAGCTAATGCGAACATTGCTGTGTTCGTGAAAGCAGTCGGACCTCTACTTTAGTAATGCGTACCCCGACAGCAGCATGCGTGGCGTACATACAGTTTTCATAGCATATTCAATTACCCGTGCCCCTGCACCGACCTCCATAGTTCCCGTGATCACGCTTTGAAAGCGCCGAGCATTGCTTTGTTTAAAGGAACCCTGCAGCACTTCTGATAAGTGCTTTCAGTCTTTCGTTCCTGCCTGCAGCCACTGCGAAAGTTAAAAGTATCGGCAGGCAGAACGGCTCTGCGAGATTTGTCCGTCGCAGCAGAGGAGGCCTTTCCGCTTTCCTTTAGTTGCGACTTTCTTTGAAGTGGCTGTCGAATGCTTTGATTGCTGCAACTGAAAGGAAACCGGCCAATATCCGCGACATGGCTCCTATTACGTCAGTGTGGCGCTCAAAGAATGCCTAGACCAGGAAAGAGAGGAAAACCTTTTGAGCGCGTTTTTAAGTTATCTGATGGGCGTAGAGCAGCAATTATTGGCTGATGTACTTTGTGACCCCCATTCTAAGTACTGAGTTTCTTGACTATTTGTATTCATTTCATGTTTACAGAAGAAGTTGAAAAAAATGTTACCGGGTTCCTTTTAATTAAAATAGAGAGTTTTACTTGAGAAACTGTGCCGTAAAGTTCCTTGCTAACGCTGGAGCCCATTTCCACACTTAACACTGCCTTCAGGCTTCGGGATGTCGGTAAAAACGGGTGCTATTTTTGAGGTTAAGATTGTGCGGACCGGCAAAAAATGTGAATCACGTGTTTACCACCGCTCCAACTTTAGCTTCGTGAACAGCTTAAGAAGAAAGAAAGCGGGCACTCCACCTGACTGTTTAATTGGAGACTATAGTGTTTCTTTGGCCACCTAAATGCGAAAATTTTGGTCTGTCTGTAGTTCGATTCAAACGCACGGCCAAAAGAGAAGTGAAATAGAAAGCTTGAAAACGAAGCACGTATAAGCAGCACCGTTCTAAACTGCAAAAACTGCTTACATGGCTCATACATGTCCACATTACTCAGCGCAAATGAAACATCAGTCATATTTGAGAAAAATACAAGTGCGTAACCGAGAGTACCAGGGTTCTTTTAACTAACAATACAAATTGAACTTGTTTTTACAATTCCAAACAAAAAAAAAGCGCTGTATAAATGGCGTCGAAGAGAGACGCGACAAAAGCAAATCCTTTTATGCTGCCTCCCTCAAACGGGTGAAAATTGAATTGAATTGACCAAACCTCCATTGCATTCCTCATGGGAGGAACGAGGCTGCAGTGGAAGAGCGTGAAGAGTGGGAGTGGAAGAAAGGAGGGGGTGTAGCGGGGCAGGGGCGGCAGAGGGTTATCGTCTTTCGACGATATTTGCAGCGAAGCAAGCGGATTCGCGACCTTTTTCTTTCTTTCTTTTTTTTTTTTTTGGCCTTGACTCCTCTCGCGCAGTCTGTGCGTTGCTTGCTCCGAAAGCTCCCGGATGAGTCAGCTTCAACGACCTGGTGAGGACACTAGGACTTTGATCGAAGAGCCTCAGAGAATTACAACGATACGTCTTCTACCAAGTGGCAAACCGGATGCTCTCAAAAGAAGTATTTCTTTGTTCCAAATGAGTTCTATTCTAGGTACGGTATCGTAAATTCCTTGCTAACGCTGTGCTCTAGACCCAAACGTAACGCACTTGAAATAGACATACATATAGAGCAACAATCTTATGGGTAGAGGAACTTTTTCGTGCCGCAATCCTCCTTGCATTTACATGGCGACTTGCTTCGAGTGTTTTTTTTCTTTTGAACGCACACCGTGCTCTTGCCGCAGGAAGTGCTCCTGAACTCAAGTCATCAAGTACCTTGCGCACCCGAGTGCATTTTAACTATTCCAGTCTTTCATAGCCTTATTTCTTTAATTCTCTTGCTCCACATAAAAGGCAAATAAAAATTGAATTAGGGATTCTTGGACTTCAGATCAGTGCCTCGGATGAGCAGACTAGCTTTCGTTTTGTGTTCTCTGTTCTCTTTTTTCTCTCAAGGATATCAAAGAGAGGTAGTTATCATAGAAGGGTCCAGTTGATCCTAGAACTGCAAATTTTCCTGCCTCTGGTAAAGGTGGCTCCCAGGACAAAGCGCATAGCAACTGCAGTCGGAAGTGTTCGGAGCGGGACGAGAAATAAGTACTGCGGCAGCTATGTATACGGACTTCGACATCATTGTTACAACGAGTGAGTGTTCGTTGCGCGCTGTGAAAGCCACCCCGTAAGGGGATTCCGCGAGGAAAGAAAATCTGGAAAAGAAGTGGAGGCTTCTTTTGACGCATTGTTTTCCACGCGAGTTGATATTGTACACAGGTAAAAAACTCTACGAACCGTATCATCTCCTGCCTATTCTCTTTCTTCGTATAACTATCCCAACGCAGAAGACGAGACTGCCGGTCGTTGCATTGTGCTGCGTAGAAAGAGGGCCGACAAAGAAACCTTCCGTTCGCATAGAGCAGAACCATACATGTGCTCTCTGACTGCAAGACGCTACTCTTCGTGTACAATAGTCCTTACTACCTGCTTTTTATTTGTTGTTGTTATTTCCTAGCAATCAAGAAAAGATATTTAAAAAATAAACGGAAATAATATCAGAAAGAATGTTTTTCTGCTTGGCGATTGGCCGGCATTTTGCTTCCGTTAGGAAGCTGTGTCCGCGCATCTCGCGGCTAGATAAAAAGCAACGAGGCGCTTGCCCGGCTGCTTGATTCGCTCATTCGTTGTGACTATTCTTAAGCACCTTCGCTTTGCGCCTTTCCCTGCTCTGACCAATGACAACGTGTATTTTTTCATGAACGTTGATCGCCATTCGTTAAGAAACAAAAAAGCAGGCTTTTGGCTGCTGTGTGTTGCTCTCTCTCTCTCTCTCTCTCTCTCTCTCTCTCTCTCTCTCTCTCTCTCTCTCTCTCTCTCTCTCTCTCTCTCTCTCTCTCTCTCGGTTTCACCGCACATGTTTTATGCTTCAAAATTAGTAAACTCTTAAAGATAAACGTCAGAAGTAAGGGCGTCATTAAAGGGACCCTGCAACACTTGTTCAACTTTTTTTTGAAATCTTAAATGCTTGCAGAGCGTAGTCAGCCAACACACCTAGTACTTAGATTAGGGGGTCGCAAAATACGTCAGTCAAAAATTACTGCTCCATGCCCATCAGATAACTTAGAAACTCGCTCAAAAGATTTTGCTCTCTTTCTCGGTTTTGACGTTCTTCGACGGCCCGAATTACGTCACTGAGGCCATATAGCGGCTGGTTGCCTGTTTTCCTTCAGTTGCAGCAGTGAACGCTTATCGATAGAAACTTTAAAAATAAAGCCACGAAAACAAAACAGAAACGGAAATCGTATCTGGTGAGACAAGCAAATCACGCAGTGCCGCTCCGTGCTGGCGGTAACTGTAGCTTTCGCAGTGCTTCCAGACGCGAAGGAAAGAGTGAAAGCGCTTATCGAAAGTGTTGCAGGGCTCCTTTAAGCTGTTAAACGGCAGTGCGGTTAGGTTACCTCGCAACGTCACTACAACTGTGCAGTGATTGTTGTTCACTTGCCTCACCTCTCGTATATTGCAGTTTTTTCGCTCGCCATTAATTTAAAGGTTGCGCATTTAACTTGCCGCGCAGAACACGCCCGGCCAGGAACGTAACGCATACTGCAAACTGATGGGAACCCGGATGACATGTTTGTGCATCACTTTTGGTGTTTAGTCGAGTGAAATGGGTTTGATTTTTTTATTGTAGGGTTTTAACGCGCCGACGCAGCGTAGGTGATAAGGCGCGCCGTAGTGGAGGACTCCAGATTAATTTTGGCCACTTGGGGATCTTTAACGTGCGCCGAAATCTTGTACACACGGGCGTTTTTGCTTTTCGCCTCCATCAGAAAAGCGGCCGCCGCGGCCGGGAATCGAACCCGCGACCTCGTGCTCAGCAGCGCAACGCCTTATCCACCTCGCCACCGCGGCGGGTGAGTGAAAGGGGTTTGCCTTTTGATACTTCGATGAGTTGAAGCCTCTGGCGAAAGCTGACGACGCAGAGGTGTAAGGGTTTCTCGCCTTGCACGTACCGTGCATGCTACGTGACGATGGTGACATCCGTGGCAGCGCGTGCACATAGACACTGTCTACGTCCCAAGGCTGTATAAATAGCCACGCCAGTTGACTGGTGCCTTTGGGGTTAGGGGTACAAGGTAAAAAAGGATTGCATGAAGCGACGTCGCCACAGCTACGGCGTTTCTTGCTCACCTTGATGACTCGGCTGGCGTCGCCTTCGCTGTTGTCTTCCGGCCACTTAGAAAGCCTAAGCAGTGGAGTGCTACTGATTAATTTAGACCACCAGGAGATCTCTGACGTGCGCCGAGATATCGACACACATGCGTTTGTTTTTCGCCTCCATCATGAAAATGGCCGCCGTGGCTGGAATCGAACCTCAGCCTCGTACTTACCATCACAATCAACGCCAGTAAGCTGCCAAGGCGGGTAGGGGACCTGATTTAAAACGTAGCCCTCCACAACGGCGTGCCTCATAGCCCAGGCGTCGCTACCGCGCATAAAACCCAATTTTTATTGACTAGATTGTTTATGAATATTTTTATAGCATGTTAAGTATTCTCAAATTATTCTACGAGCATTAAAACTAGAATCAGCATCATTACCGTTCGACAGTGCTCGACTTTGCGTCAAAAATTGTTTTGGTTCTGGCTGTCGTTAACTGACAGCCGACCACACATACTATAATGGTCGCCGCTCTCCCGCACCGCCGCCTCTTTACGGTAGCCCGTTGGTAACGGCACAGCCGTGCGAGCACTCAGGCAGGAATAAACACTAACGCGGAAGGCACCCTGCAATTTTTTCGATTACGACGGCGCGCAGGCGATACGCTGAGATAAGAGTTCCGGGTAGTGTGTGCGCGTAAACAAATGCTGGGACGCTCAGGTGCTTTCTTGAGGGACAGGGGTAGCGGAGGCGCTGCAGCGGCTGACTAACAAACAAGCCGAACAATTGAGTAAAGGAATACGAACGTTAAGCATTAAATCGGGAGAGCACCAATGCAGTTTTCCAGCGACGCTGTGAGTGGTTCTTTGTTCGGATTTTTTCGTGGCGTTGTTGTCTGTCAGCAACCCGCGGACAAAAAAACTATGTGACACATCGCTCTTATTTCTCAAAAATGGATGAAAATGGTGCTGCGGGCCACCGTCCACCTCTCTGTCATGTGACATAGCCCCGCGGACGAGGGCGACGCGACCCTCCCTGTAGAGGCCGCGATAAAGTGACGAGTGCAGCAGAACATGTTACGCGGCCGCAGGGCTGTAGCGGAGCACAACATGTGAGGCGGCCGTGACAGCAGGAACATGGGCTTTGGCGGCATTCTCTGTTCCGTTATTTTCAGTGCCAGTTCGCCGTGGCTTCTTCCACTTAACGTAGCATAACTCTTGGTCGAACCTGGATCCCATGGGCGAGGGCAGTGACAACGGTCAATGAGATAAAAACAATGAATTACGAATTCCTTGCCGCCGCCGAAGATGATGAGCAGGGTGAACACTGCTTCCGGAGCAGCCATTGCAGCCATGACCGCAAAGAAATGTCGCAGCGCTGGGAGCCGGGCCGGACAAGGGGGTGGGGGGTCACGGCAAAGGCCTTGTCTGGTCGCGCATGGTCTCATCTTGGCTGCACCCGCCACGGTGGCTCTGTGGCTAAGGTGTTCTTCTTCTGAGCACAAAAACACGGGTTCGATTCCCGGCCGCAGCGGCCGCTTTTCTGATGGAGGCGAAAAGCAAAAATCGCCCGTGTGTTCGAGATTTCAGCGCACGTTAAAGATATCCAGGTGCGGTCAAAATTAATCCCAAGCCCTCCACTACGCCGCGCCTCATAACCTGTGCAGTTCCGGCGTGTTAAACACCACAATCAATCAATCATCTTGGCTGCAGAATCGTCTAGTCAGAGGCCAGGGATACAGGGGAAGAGGGGAGCACATAGGCATTTCTACAGCTCCTCTGATCAATCATGTCTGCAGGGCTGAGTGTCGATCACTTTTTAATGCTTATGCATAAGATCAGGGGGTAAAGTGAGGTAGAAGTGACGTGTGTTCAACCTGAATTAAGCCAACATAAACCTGAAGGGTAAAGTTGGAGTCAAGCCGAGAAACTGGTTTGATCTTGAGGTCAAGTCAAATCTAGTGATATAATTTACTTACCTCTAATTACACACTACAAGAGTAACAGGACACAGTCTACTTGAAGCTTGTGAAGCACGAATATTCCACATAAAATGCCTTTAGCTGCAACAAAAATATTTTATTTTCGGAAATGTTAAAAAGATGGCTGCAACTTAGCTCAGCTAACTCTGGATACGCAGAACGAAAGCTTGGTTTTTTTTTTTGCCTGGTTAAGCAGTGGTTTCACGTGGCTAACCTCCGATTTAGCTTTAATTATTATACTATTCGTCCAACGCTCGCCTTTTTCTACGGTTGTGGTCCCGCTTCCTGCGTTTTCCGAGCCGAAGGGTTCGCCGGGCGATATCCGCGGGGTGGTCAGACTCCGCTTGCCGACGGCGGCTCAAAGCCTCCAGCTCAGAAAAGACGACCCGGCCTCGCTCTCATTTATGGCCAAACTTGCATGCACGCGGAGAGTCACGAGGTCAAGCGCCAACCAGATGCGGAGAGCGCATGCGCGAAGCCGGCAGCTGCGGAGGTAGCGGCGAACGCGGCCGTCGGCGGAACTCGGCTTGGCGAGTCACGTGATGTGTTTCCAAGGATACGGCGCAACTGCGGCCAAATTTAGGTCAAATTTATTTTGACGGTGAGCCGCTCGACGACATCAGTAAAGCTTTGCTTTAAAAATAGTGGATACATGGCCGCTGGGCTGTCACTGTAAGAAATCGCCGCAGGTGGGCTTCACCACAACACTCCAGAACTATCAAAAGCGTGAATCTGGCAAATGACAAGTCCAAGCATGCGATTAGGGCAAAAAAGAGAATTTGTGCTGGGACAACAGCGCAAGGCCTATACGTGTGCGTTGTTTTCCCAGCGAAGATTCTATTTTTTACTTTAACCGCATGTTGACCTTCGCCATTCGCCTAATTCACACATTTGGTCGCGCTCATTAGTAGCTCTGGAGTATTGTGGCGAAGCCCGCCTGGGGCGATTTCCTAGAGTGTACAATGTACAAGTTGCGCCGTGTAGGCGATGGATTGATTTAGGCCACACGGGGTCTTTCAATGCGCGCCAAAATTTTGCGCACGTGGGCGGTTTTGTTTTCCGCCACCACCAGAAAAACGGCTCCCTCAGCCGGTACTAACCCATCGTCAAATTTTTGTGCCTGCGTGCGTGGACATGCTTAGCCCACTTGTTAAAAATCAAAGTAGAGGGGGGTCAGCGCTGGGCACCGAACCTGTGCTTTGTATTCAAGAGAACTGGAAGGAAGCACACAGAAGACGGGTGAGAGGCAAACTACCAAACTCGCTTATTGTATAATGTCATCGCGATTCTCCTCTCTGTCTATCATATTCCTGTGTAGATTTAAAGTAAGGCGGGTAGATGGCTTTTGGTTTGTCGCTGTCATATAATCCAAGCCATTTCCGCGTGCTCATTATGCGCCTTGTTGCTTATTTCTGCGTACCGGGAGCTTTTCACGCTGGAATAGTTGGTGTGATAGACACTAGAAGGTGACGTTTTACACGTAAATGAGCTTATTACTATTTTATTCGATGATTAATATCTTAATTACAAAACTAGTACCCTTATGAGGCAAGTAAGAAATGTCCGGTAAAGAAATGCACTTATGCAAAGCTGAAACTTTTGGAATTGGGAATCTGAAGAATACACGAAGCGAATGCTAAGCATCATGTACAGCTGATTTCTTCAATTACTTTGTCTTTATTTTCCTGTTTTCTTTTTCTGGGCTACTTGTTTGCTTGCCCGGTTTCTTGTGTAGTCCAAAATTGCCATTCGCTTCTCTACGCACGTGAATGAGTAACAACGCTCACTTAATGGAATTGGTCGAAATGGATACGAAATCGAAATCTGTAGGCGGTCGAGATGGGCCGAGGTGCCAGGCGGCGCCTCCTTAGCGTTCGTATAGCGCGCGACTGCAAGCGCCGGTAAATAAGTGGCCCGTAATCAATAGCTCCCTCCCACCGCGTGTCCGCTTTCATCTTGAATGACACCTTGACAGCTACGCGTCCTCGCCGGAGAGCAATAGCCCAGTGCCTCGGTCCTAAACTGAAGCTCGCAGGTTGCCAGGACGCTCCACGCCAAGGGGCCAAGTGGCGAGCAGCCGCTTAGAAGGCATCCTTGCATGGGATAGAGACAGTCACGCAAGCAACTTCGGGGGGTTGTCACCGTTCGCCCCATAGTGACATTGCTAAGAATGCAGGCGAGCGTTCCCTACCTCATTCATCAAAACAAAAGCATACCCATAGGCTGCAAAAATGCGTGCTGCGTATTATTGCAAGGAACAATCTCCTCTTATTATTTATCAACAATCAAGCCCCTACTTACTGAAAGGTGGTAATCATCTAGAGCGAAATGTTTCCAGCAAACTATGCATGCTCACCGCCACTTATCTCATTCCCATCCATAATGCACTTTGAGACCGGCCGCCAGCTACTAGATCACGGTACTGGCGAGAACGTATTGCCGCGAACCATGTATGGGTTTGTTTATTTATTGTTTGTTTTACTGCCAGGCCACGCCCGGCTCTGTTATGTGTGTCCAGAGCGAAGCGCGTCTTCCATTCTTTATGTTTATGCCGCACGGGCTATCTCATTCAGATAAGCAGACTGTTTCACCCTAACGTCACTAAGCCCAGAATAATCTTCTTTGATCTACAATGTTCTGGATGTAAATCGACGGTTCCAGAAACACTTTCCCCAGAAAGATAAAAGCCTGCAGAGAAGACGCCGCTGCATTCGATTCGCCGAGATTCGCCTAGGCACGTCACTTTGTTGACTTCTGCTTCACCGCCTGTGTATTATTTGAGTTGTTAGGGGAGCACAGGTTCGCTCCAATAAACTTGTTTTTTCCTTTAAGACAGCTGCGTCCTCTTTGTCTACGTGACAGTATTCTCGTACTTCTGTATTTGCACTTAGAGAACTACGCAAAAGGGACTAAACAAATTTTTGTATAAGTGCTTTCGTTCGTCCCTGGGCCATTGTGTGGCGTCATTATAAATTCGTAGTTGGAAGTGTGCGACCAGAAATGGGGTCGGCAAGCGCTGCGCCAGCGGTGAATCCCGGAGAGAAAAGCAACCGGATCTGATCATAACCACCCAAGCTAACTTTCTTGCGCTAGCCGCCAGATGGCGAGCGAAAACTTGGGATCTCGAATGGTCCAAATGGAATCATCGGAACTCTGGTGGTTGTGGCACCATGGCGACACCTTTCGGCCCTGCCGGCTTAGGAGAAAAGATAACACAGCTAGCCCATCGTTTGTAGGATGCACTGTCAAATCAAATCAATGTTTATTCTGTCAACCCAAGATTGGGTTAGGCGAAAAGCAGTTGCGTACTGCTTGAGGGTGCCTGATGACTCTTGCAGATGGCAGCGTGTTTACAATAATAAGCACTTCAAAAATGGCCTGTTTACAATCTAAAGCACTTGCAAGAGAAAAAAAAAAGGTTGCATGAACTAGTTCCTGTTTAGACACCTGGCGTGAAGTGGGCAGTTCTCTGAGATAAAATATAAGCCAGTAATACAGCAGCAGTTCTCCAAAATACGTTTTTACCCTAATCAGGCCCCCGAGATTCCGCGTTTGACGATAAGCGGCGGCAAGCTCCCTGCATGAGACGGTCGCTTTTGAGGCGAAGATCTAGTGAATGTATACCATGCTCAGGTACACCAGAATAAGAATTTTAGGTATATACAGGGTGTTATTGCTGCTAAGGACATCATTATAGCGTTATAATATTCTTTTATGGATGACAAACTAGAGTTGTCTACGATTGGCGTTGCTCTGTCTGCCACTGTGATATGATGTATTCGACTATACGTGCCCGGAGGAGCAGGAAATAAATATTAAAAAAGAACTACATTAGCCCGCAATCGTAGTTTCCCATTTTTTGCAAATTCATAAAGCAAAACAAAACAAAACAAAAAAGTCATTAAAATGGCACTGATGGAGAATCGTATTCCGATCGTCCTAAGCGAGCGTTAGGCCGGGTTCAGAGTGTTGCCGCAACTGTCGTAATAACTCTGAAAATTACGTCATTTCACGCCTCAGCCAACCGAACTGCGTGACACGCCGTTTTTTACGTCCATAGATTACGATATGGCTTTTGCGTTGGTAGTGGGCACATAGCCTTACGTTTTGAATTCCTCTTGGTATTGCAGCGCAACTGAACGCCAGTGCCCGTATTTTGTCTCAATTTGTTTCAGCGTATTGGCAGCGTAGCTGTTTCGACCTTTCTGTGTTTCATCACTCCAAGAATATCTGGGAATCTGCTTTGCCACAAGGCACATGAGCGACTAATCGCAGCGTCCGCGGATACAAATTTGGCAAATCAAGCGGCTCCGCTCACGGTTTGAATTAGAAATGTGACCTGCGCTGTGACAACGCGCAATGCAAATCGCCATGCCATGAGTTGCGCAATATTGCAGCGCAGACCACATTTTTCGAGTGAAATCTGATGCTGGGTGTCATCATTGGCCTGTGTTACCGCCTGATCCCACTGATTGGCCTTTCGTGTGCGTTGTTCCGATGCAGATTCGCAGACAAGTTTTAGGGCGTAGCTCACTGCGCTGAAGTGGCGATTTCTTTTTTTTTTTATTTAACAAGAAAACACCCTATTACAATGCATGTTTTTGCTTATTCACTACCTTTCACGGTTACATTTTTATCAATATTCTGTCGCTCAGTTCTGAATTCAAGCACCACGGGCCTCTTGTTGTTCAGTGCGCCGTACGAGTGCAGTATGTGTCGCTGTCACAAAAAAAGTGTGGCCGGCACGTGTTTTGCGTGGATTTCGTTGGAAAAACAGCCCATTTAGATGCGGTTTCTGAGTTTCCTTTCACGTTTAGATAATTTTCTTTCATTCTTTTGGCGTGCCTTTTTAAATTCGCACATCACGTGTTCCATTTGTACCTACTATAGACCTATGAGACGTTTGTCGGCTTTCAGTGTTGTGGTGACTCCACTGTGTTCCACGATAATTTTTTGCAGTTGCAAACTCGCTTCTTTCACTTTTCCGATCCGCTTCACATAAATTACGAAAAAACCAAGACAAAACAACAACGTTGGCTTTAGAGGATGAGCGACATGACCGGCGATGACGACGGAGGACGACAGACTCTTCAAATTTAATGATGGCCATCCGGTGTAGCTGTCCAGTGCGCCAGAATTGCTGCGTCTGATACACACACAGAATTTATCGAAGAATTCCGCCGCGGTGACAAAATTCGCCGCTGTTCATAAATCCGCAAGCGGTTTATGGCTGGTAAACAGCTGAAAAAATAACTCTCTCTACTTTTTGGTTGCCCTTCTTTTTTTGTTTTTGTTGGGGAAGGGGAGGGGTGTAGAATCGACTACCTACAAAGGGGAAGCTGAAGCAGATTTCGGGGCATGTGTACGGCCCGTATACTGACGAAGCCACCGAAGTCCTCCTTCACCCTCCAATATGCTCTGGTTCGTGTGAAATGTACGCCCTTACGTCTGATTGATAGATTGTAGGGTTTAACGCGCGGACACAACGCAGGTGATGAGGCGCGCCGTGGTGGAGGGCTCCGGGTTAATTTTGACCACCTGGGGATCATTAACGTACTCCGAAATCACGTACACGCGGGCGTTTTTGCTTTTCGCCTCCACCAGAAAAGCGGCCGCCGCGGCCGGGAATCGAACCCGCGACCTCGTGCTCAGCAGCGCAACGCCTTAGCCACTGAGCCACCGCGGCAGGTCACCGTTACGTTAAACGCGTAGCATTTGTTGGTTGGCTGTGCCATGGCGTACTAATATTGTGGGAACTTAAGTGTGCAGTCCTCCGCCTGAAGATGAGCGCTAGAGAGGCGTGACGCGTAGAAGCGTCACGCAGTCAGTACAGGGACAGGTGTATACGCGTGCACTGATGTGGAACCCGTCACGCTTGTTCGAAGGTTTTGGTCGCGTATTCATAGTGCTGTTATATACGAAGTTAATAATGCAATCCTGCTAACCTATCTCCCTTACTCGTTTTCTTGAGCTGTGTTTCGTGAAACAAATTTTGAGAAGGCGATTTTAAATAATGGACAGCCATGAGGGAGTTTCCGAAGAACGACTGTACTTGCAGCCTTAGTTGCACGTATCGCTGAACAAATCATATTACCTTTGGCCGATAAGACGACTCTGTACTCATGCCAAGTAGTTTCATGTAATTCGTTACCGTTGATAACAGGGACCACAATTTATGTTACGCTGCCGCTTCCGCAGCCGTTCTGAGGAACGGCTGTTAACTAGACAAATATATCTTGCTTTTAGCCGTGAGTATCTCAGTCGATGACTGCATTAAGTAAACTGCGTTGAGTAGACTACAATGATTTACCCCCGTCAAGTTTTGAGAAATTATTGTAAAGCCTTAAAAGCCTTATTGAACCGCCATTTGAAAGAAATCTTTAGCTGTTAAACTGTGATGCTAAACTACAGCTTCTTTGAAGTTATATAGCCTAAACCGGTTCTCAAAGAGCATCTGACCCGTATTCGGCGCGCTAAGAGATACAGCCGAACCTCGTTATAGCGAACACTGATATAGCGAATTATAGGATATAGCGAACTGAATACGAAGTTTGTTTGGTCACGCTTCATTTCAATGACACCTATTCTTTTTATAACGAAACCGAAACCTCGAGAGCCGCGCGATATCGGCTATAACGACGAAATATTTGGTTCCCGCGAGGCTCAAACCTCGACAGCTAGCATAATAAAAGCAATATTAAAAAAAGTGAGACAAAACAACCGTTTTTTTAGTAGCTTAAGGCTCTTTATTGGGTGGACACTGTGAAAAACTTCATTCCGCTCAGTCTGTGAAAAGCCACCAGGCGGAGGTCACATACTCCAAGTAAATAAGAAGGCCAGCCTGTTTTGCCGGACGAACGTTGTTGTGTTGTAATTTCCCGTTCTCACGTCTGTTTAGTTTGAAATGCCACAAGGAGACAGATAAGAAGAACTTGTTGTTGGGCGAGTTGGTGCATCTTGGTGAATGAACACGGGCCTTGCGCAAAAAAGACACCACACACAGGACGGGGCGGGACGGGGCGGGACGGGACGCTTGCACAAGGCCCGTGTTCATTCACCGAGACAGATAAGGACTACCTCGATTATAGTGGGTTCGAAGCCTAGAAAAAATGCGTTTTTTATCTGGGATTATTGCGCAAACCAGATTGCCGGTTTATTCGAGCCGCTTTTTACCGCTACGGTTATAACGAATATTGTATATAACGAACTAATTTACTGCTCCGATACTGCTTCGTTATAACAAGGTTCGAGTGTACTTGGAAAACTCGATAAAAAGGCTTTAGGACTACGGCTGCGACGTTTTCAAGCTGGAAAAAAAAGTGCAGCCTTATTACTTTGCGGTGAATTTGGAAGTCTTTTCCTGACTGCGTTCATGGCCTGGTTCAGAATTTCTATTGCGAGGTGCTTATGTTATACTATTTTGTTCCAAGGGCTCACGTCGACTCACTTTCGTCGAACAAATTGTCTGATAACAAATGCTCCTTTACTTTCTTTTTTTTTGTTTTCTTTGGAAGCTACTTGAAACTATGCATTCGCTTCCGGAAAAATAGTGGGAACGGAATTGTTGTAAGCCTTGATCGCTGTCGACCCATCTCCACCAGCTCGCCGGAATGTGCATTCCGTGAAGAGGGGTTCGAAGTGGCGCTCACAAACAACGCTGCCTTCGTCATTTCTGTCCCCTTTGTTGATATTGCTCATCCACCAAGCTCTGGCGAATTGGCTGTGTCGGGGTCCGAAAAAGACAGCGGGGATCTTTGCAGGAACGGAAACCGAACTTGCCGTCCGGCACGAAAGAACAACCATTCCTCTACGTTGCCCTCATTTTCATATCGTCATTTTCGTTCGGAAACCTTGTACGTCAACAGTAATTACGACTAATTAAGTCTATATTAAACCGACTACATCTTTTTGACGGCGCTCCCAAGGACAGCTGTATCGTGACTCCGGGAACCGTCTGCGATCATATGATCTAGATCGCCCGCTACCGACCATCTAGTATGGTAGGTATGCAGTCAGGCCATTTTCAATGAGTTCGGGAGTTCATTTTAAAGACGATAGTTATTCTTGGGCTACTTAAACGCAGAAATTTTGGTCTGTCTGTCTGTCTGTCTGTCTGTCTGTCTGCCTGTCTGCCTGTCTGCCTGTCTGTCTGTCTGTCTGTCTGTCTGTCTGTCTGTCTGTCTGTCTGTCTGTCTGTCTGTCTGTCTGTCTTGAAAGGATAAATTTATTATAAAAAATCCTGGTATCAATTATACAACGTAACAACCAGAAACAATTAAACAAGTGCAGCGCCTGTTGCTACAAAACTAATACAGCCCGAAGGCTGCCAGTTACAGACACTTACAGAAACACACAAACAGCTTCAAGTTGATTGTAGACAAAAGATTAACATACAAACAATTTAGAGTTGCTTATAACCGAAAGATTAACATGCGAGGGAAACAAGGATACAAAAACATTCGCTTCAAGAATGCAGCAATATACAGAACAAGGTTGGTGTTAATGTCACAACGAGTACTGTAGCGCACTAACACACAATTATAACACCAAAATCAATTGGTACAATGAAAACCCCTAAGGACACAGGTCTGGAAAACTGGCATGAATAATAACCCTTTTGTTCGAAACCTCAATAAACCGGGTAGACCAATGTCGCAGAAACTCTTCACCCAACAGGGCCAACTCGCCTTCCAGAAAGGTCACGATGTGTTGTCTGAAAAAGGGAAGCAAGGGCCACTGCATACGTAGCCTGCGATTTTGTGCAACGGCCCTGCAGCGATTACGCCATAGAACATAATCGCCAATTACTACGAATAGTTTGCCTAGGGGAGTGCCAGGGAACTGTTCTCTCAGTTGATACCGTGCAAGACCTAAACTTGCAGCGTCACGGTGTATGATGCGCCAAAAGCAACGCGCAACAGTGCAGCTTGAGAAAGTGTGTGCCGTGGATTCTGGTTTACCGCAGTTGGGACAGGAAGAGTTTTGTGTTACTCCCCAGCGAAATAATCTGTCTTTTGTGGGAACAATTATCCATGCTTTTTGCCACTGGATGTTTTTTGGCGTCCTTTGGCAGCCTACCTGAAGTCAGCCGTAACCAGGGGAAGTGTGGTGGATCCACACGCCTGCCCGACCTCGCAGTAACTATTTTTTCACACAGCCTGGCAGGTTGTTCATTCACAAAATCGAGATCAGCATTAGGTGCACGAATTTCCTTAGCTAAAGTAATGACGGCCTTGAAGAGTCTCGACGGGATAGCTGCACTGTCTGTCTGTGACACGGTTCAGCCACCCGACCAAAGATAACAGAAACTGCGCAATAGTTTTACATACCCACAGCCAAATCTAAACTTCTAAGTCCGGTGTTAATGTTCATATTTGTCAACATTGTTGAACAAAAACAGAACATTAAGCAAATGTAAGGCAGAAAATCAATACATGAGTGATATTTGCAGTGTTCCTTTATTAAAAAATTCTGGATGCTTGGTTTTTGCGACAGCAAATAACAAACTTCATCAACTGCAAAAAACTGCCGTCTGCTGCTGCCCGCGCTACCTGGCGGCATTTAAAAAAATCAAACCGCCACAGCACTGCAACGAAATGTTCCACTCCGCGTGGAACGCTCGTGGAGTAGGGCAACGTGGTTCTGTAAACGTTTTAGTAGGGTGCCTCGATTCACGCGCGTCTCTGCCGTACGGCAGCGCCGGCATTGAGGCACCCTACTTGGAGTGGTGGGACGCTGTAAATTTAAATTGACTTGAGCAAACCTCTAGCGTGTTATCTTGTCAGGAACGAGACGGGAGAGGAACAGTATAAGAAGTGAGCGGGAAAGAGAAGGGAGGCTTGCCAGGGGCGCCAGTCGACTATCGTCTTTCGTCGACATTTGCAACGAAAGGAGCCGATACGCGGCCAATTTTATTTATTTGGTTGTCGAAGAAATAAATTATTACAGTTGGAAGGAACGCTTGTATCACAAATAGGCGCGATATAAAATTGCGCCCACCTCCCCGCGAGGGGAACCCTGTGTAGATGCGACGCATCGTGGGGTTCACTTGGTGTTTCCGTTGGATTGATTCTGAAATCGCGTGAAACGTGTCGGGAACGCGTATGATTATTGTGTTTTATGATTAATATTAAGTTTTATTGACCAATCTTGGTCAATCTCTCTAAGTGGTATGCTTGGGGCTTCGCTGTCGCAACGACCTTTACTCCATCATTGTTGCTGTAAGTGGGAGCTTCTTTTCTTTTATTGCAAGTGTTAATCATTGCCCCATCATGCGTTGTATCAGTAGCTTCTTGACGTAGTTTGAATGAGTCAAGGATATAAGGCGCGTTCGTAGCATTTGATTCTGTCTCAGTTTTGTGGCGCAGTGGGAAGAGCACCATGTACATCGCTTTCCGCCAACAGGGTCGTGGGATCGAAACCGGGCGCCGCTAACTACTATTATTTTTTATAGTGTATCAGTACCTTCTTGACGTAGTTTGAATGAGTCAAAGATATAAGGCGCGTTCGTAGCATTTGATTCTGTCTCGGTTTTGTGGCGCAGTGGGAAGAGCACCATGTACCTCGCGTTCCGCCCACAGGGTCGTGGGATCGAAACCGGGCGCCGCTATCTATAATTTTTTTGATAGTGTAGGGGGAGGGGTGTGGACGGACAACAACGCCGTATGGAGGGACAAGGCGAGTGAATGAGATGCAGTCGCATCTAAAATTGTCCGCGTATCTTCCCACTTCTCTGCAAATGTCTTTGAAAGGCGATAGTCTTCTGCCGTCCCTGACTCGTAAATGCCTCTCTTCACACCCCGCCCACCTGTCACGCTCTTCCCTTCCAGTCTCTCTCCTTCCACGATACACACGGCGGTGGTTTGCTCAAATCAATTCAGTTTTTGCCGCATTCGCACTGCTCGCATGCCAAATATTGGAACCTTTCATTACTGTTGGATTTACCGCGATGTCTAGGCTAGGACGAGAGCCCTTTTTGTATTTTGGGTCAAGACATTCTTTCACCGCGTTTTTTTTTAATTTTCTATCGCAAAAATCGAGCACATATCTATTTTCAATTATAATGACACTGCTAGTACGCGTTATGTTATGTTTTGCCTCAATGTGCCTGAAGTTTTCTGTGTACTGGACAATGTTGACAAGTATGAAGTATACTACCAGATTTGTTTTACCTATATAAACTTCTCGTTCAAGAATTCTGTTAAATTTTAGCCGAGTGGCTGAATCGAGGGACAGACAGACAGACAGACAGACAGACAGACAGACAGACAGACAGACAGACAGACAGACAGACAGACAGACAGACAGACAGACAGACAGACAGACAGACAGACAGACAGACAGACAAAAATTGTCAGGTTTAAGTAGCCCAAGAAAAACTATCGTCTTTAAAACTGGTATTTTGTCTGCTACTACCACAGGTAGCTTCATAATATGACCATGACGCTGATATATAAATCGCCCTCCACGTTTTTCAGTACTGCGAAGACATGCCTGCCCCCAGCACTTCCCACCCCGGCCGGCAGATCTCAGCACTATTGTTCACAATAGCTCTGCTAACTAACCATTATACCGCCTAATGCTGATACCTTGCACTATTGTGATTTTCATTTTCTGTGCCTACGTGCTGTCACAGGCACATTTATGACATTCTCCCATGCTCCATCACTGAGAGCGTTAGCCAGACAGCAGGCCCTTGGTGTAAGGTTGTTCATATCGAACCGCCCTATGTGCAATGACTGATAAGCAGAGATGAGCAACAGAAAAAATATTGGCCGCGTATCTGCTCGCTTCGCTACATATGTCGAAAGACGATAGCGTTCTCCCGCCTCTGCTACGTAACTGCCTCTCCTCTCTCCCCCGCCCACCTCTCACGCTGTTCCCTCCTGTTTCGGTCCCATAAACGCAATGGACGTTTGCTGCATTCACTGACGCTACGCTGGCTACGCCTGGTCTATGAGGTGCGTCGTAGTCGAGGGCTCCGGATTAGATTTGACCACGTGAGGATCTTTAACAGGCGCCTGCCTACACAACACAGGGGCGTTTTATCAGCGGAGCTGTTTAAGCTTGAGCTTGGTCCGGTGGCGTTAGCAAAAAAAAAAATACCAAGAAAGAAAACTGCGCCGCCTGTGCAGGATGTACCGCCGCAGATAGGGTATTATAACAATGAAGCCGGCTTTCGCGCCTGCTCGAGTGTGCGCACAAGGGGCAAAAGCGTATGCGCACCCATTCCTATGATAGTCTTTCTTGGGCTACTGAACGTGATAGTCACGTGATAGTCTTTCTTGGGCTACTAAAACGCGAAAAAAAGAATGGCGGAACTTGCACTAGTGGTGCAAGGCCGGAGAAACAGCGGAGCTGAGGGTCGATCAAGCTTCTTCCCACCTGGGATCCGCTGTCAGTGTGGGGAACCGACCGGGAAGGCCTTGTAAAATCCGGCTAAACTTGGCCTCACCCCTCAACACTTAGCTTAGCCTAGCGAGAACATCGCAAAACCTAACAAAACTTAACAAAGCCTAGCAAAACCTAGCAAAACTTAGCAAAACCGGAAGAAGCTAGGTCGTTCCCCAGCTCCGCTGTTTCTCCAGCCTTGCACCACTGGTGCAAGCTGCGCCAATTTTTGCAGCGAAGCTATTAGCCTCTCGTTGGTCGGAAAATTTCGTGTCGTAAACAAAAAACCCAGGCAGGACCAGGGGTTATCTCCCAAGACGCCGAGCGCATGGGTCATGCTAATCAGGCGTGCAGCATAAAGATCAGTATTCTTGTGAAGAAAAAACCACAAAACAAGCATCGAAACCGCATTTTGGATGATAAGGCGCCGGTAGAAAATGGGACCCCCCCCCCCCCCACACCTCCCGATGTGTTCTGGTAAAGATTATGTTTGCAGCTGCTCTCGAAAGGGGAAGGGGCTGACGTAATTCGAGGGCTAGCGCATGCGTAAGGCTAGGCAGGACCCAGCAGTTCTTGCCCACGACGCCACGCGCATGCGTCAAGCCCCAGCATTTGCCACCACAGAAACCGAGTGCAAGCGAGAAGCCCGCCGAGACCACGAGGAACATTTCATACCCTCCCCCATCAGCATGTGTGGTGGTTTACAACAGCTGCGCTGGACATCCTTTTTCGCAGGGCGGGATGGTGTCCATTTTTTGTTTTGGTTTTCGCCTTCATCTGAAATGTGGCTGCCGCGGCAGGGAATAGAACCCGCGTTCTTGGGCTCAGCAGCACAACGCCTTAGCCATTGTGCAAAGCTCGAAGGTCTTGCATGGGAATGGGAAGAGAAGGGAAGGGATGGCAAAGTAGTCGAAGTTATTCGTCAAACAGTTGAATGTCTGTGTGAACATTCGTTTTTCATCATGTCCGTGTTAAGACTCTTCTCGGAATAAGCAGTACTCCCAGGGCTACTCTTAATCTCGCAAGGCCACTCCGCATACTATAACTACCTAGTGCTTTCAGAAAATCGGTGTCGTGATTTGGAGGGCGTAGAGGGTCCGTGTCTGGAGAGACTTGATGGAACAATTACTGTCGCTGGAGCGCGAAATGACTACACACCCACGTGATGTGGTGAAGGTCCGACGCTTCCGCTCTGTTGGCAGTGAGGGCAATACGGGGTGTGTGCCCATTCGGATGGTACTGCCATTCTCTGGTAACGGAAGACGTGTAGGCTCTGTTTGAGATGCTTTTGTTGATGAATACCTCGGCTTCCCTGGACATTTGAAGGCTCCGCGGAAGATATCTCTTTAACGTAATCGGGTCATCTTGCGCGGGACGCGCAGAGCATTCAGTTCCAGTCGTGGGTTTGTATAAGGCACGACGGCAGAAGAGGAGAAAGGTAATGAAGGGCTCTCTCCGGCACCGTCATGCGCTGCTTGGTTCTTACGACTGGAAGTCCGTGTAACGGAGGCTTTTACAGTCTAACACATTTTGCAACCCGCCGCCTACAACCTCCTGTATTCTGACCTTTATAAAGGCCCCTGCCAGTGGTGCGCCGCGAAATGTAACCTTCATCATATCATTTGGCTTTTCCCACAGCACCCCATTCGCACAACACCCATAACAACGACATTTAGCTTAAATAATCTGGAGAAGTGGGAGGGAATACTGCTCAGCTCCGACGCGGAGCCCCGACTACGCGTCGTCCGCCTGCCTGGGATATGGCTCGCGGACTCCTGGCCGCCATCTGATGGAAATGACCCGCAGAACATGAATTCTGCCCATCTCAACCCCAGTTTTGGGCACAATAAAGTTATTTCATCATCCCATAGGGTCCACGTCAGGTGTATAGTTACATCATTTCGAGAAAGGTTCTTGCAGGGAGGACGTAATGATGTTGGCAGTTGGGTGGTCTGAATATGGCTTCCAGACGTACTGCATGACGTCGTCGGAATCCGTTAATATGCGTGCCATTTTTGGTGTATTCACAGAGTATATTAAGTGGCCCAATACGGCCAGTATGCCTTGAATCTCTGCTTCAATGGGTGAAAAGATGTTCATCTCGAGCACTGCCGCGCCATTCAGGTGAGGTGCCTCTGGCGATATCAATGTGCTACACCAATGCACCCGTAGCAAGAAAGTTTCTTCGGTGTAAGTGTGATTCAATGTCACATTTGTCACTGTGAAGGGCCTTAGGTAATCAAGCTTTGTATATTATACGTTGTCTGCATATATTGTATATATACTTTGTATGCATACAGAAGTTGAGCTGCGGAACTCTACAACATAAGCTAGTTAAAGTAACCTCGCATTGGCGAGATTCGCAACATCGGGAGTTCCACGCATATGTCAAATGGGCGTAATCATCGAAGGAGGTGATGATATCGCTGTGCTGCACCCCGCGTGCGTGGCGCCATTGTTACCAGCAGGCACGTGCGGCCGCAAAATTTGCGCCGCCCCTACCTTTTAACAGCGATGCTGTTTAAGCTAATGACCCGCCGTGGTGGCTCAGTAGCTAAGGCGTTGCGCTGCTGAGCACGAGGTCGCGGGTTCGATTCCCGGCCGCGGCGGCCGCTTTTCTGATGGAGGCGAAAAGCAAAAACGCCCGTGTGTACGAGATTTCGGCGCACGATAAAGATCCCCAGGTGGTCAAAATTAAACCGGAGCCCTCCACTACGGCGCGCCTCATCGCCTGCGTTGCGTCGGCGCGTTAAACCCCACAATCAATCAATCGTTTAAGCTAATGTATGGGCTGGCGATCGTGCGCAGGAAAACATCGCATAACGATGACGTCATTGCGCGCACCGGCACCGCAGCTTTACCGTAGCCTTGCATTGCCGCGCTCGGCCGGACTCGTGTCGCCACCTGTCGGATGCGCGATACAACTGGTACAAGCAGGACTTTGGGAATGCGTCGCGGGGTGGCGCACTCTATCGCTTGTTGCGACAATCAAGCGGCGCAGCTATGGCCGTGCAAAGAGAGAAATTCATGGCAAAATGACAAAAGCCAAAAGGCCGAGAAGCGATAACGTTAACTTTTAATTAGCGTACCACACGTCATACCACACGCCATACCACACACGCCTAACGGTGGCCAACGAACGAGTTCAAAAATTTTGAGCAAACGCTCGCCCTGCTGCGCCCTCCTACTCTTGGAGATTCACCGCAAAGCCGGTGGGCACGCGTACATTTCACATACTTTAATGACCGAGTGTTTATTGCTCTTTGCAGGGCTAATGACGACACCACGCAGAAAACTTGACCGAGACTCGAAGCATAACCACGTAGAAAACCTGGCCGAGTCTCCAAGCATAGCCCCGCATAAACTTAGCTGAACCAAGAATAAGCTTGATGCGGCCGCCAGCTTTGCTGTTTGACCAGGCATCCCGCCACTATTGCGAAGCTGCCCCAATTTTTTTCAATATTTCGTTCTACCCGCTTAAATTCTCACCTGCTGGGGGAATACTCGCAAAACCTTCGGCGCTCTGCATATTGCGTCGCCTTTCACTACAGTAGAGCGCATGTGTAGTAGATCTGGGAATAATGTTAACGCTGATTGAGGGGTTTAACGCGCCGACGCTTCGCAGGCGGTGAGGCGCGCCATAGTCAAGGGCTACGGATTAATTTTGACCACCAGGGGATCTTTAAAGTGCACCGAAATCTCGAACACATGGGCGTTTGTTGCTTTTCGCCTCCATCAGAAAAGCGGCCGCCGCGGCCGGGAATCGAATCCGCCTTATAGCCTCTGAGTCACCGCGGCGGGTAATAATGTAAACGTGTCGTGGATGTTATTCGCAAGTACTTCGGCGCCCTTTGGAACATCGAATATGTGAGGCAGAGCACTGCACGGGCCCGGGCCAGCCCGAAAGCCCGGGCCCGACCCGGCCCGCGGGCCGGGCCGGGCCGCCCGAAGTCGATTATTGGCGGGCCCGGGCTGGGCCCGGGCTGGGCCCGGGCTCAGTGCCGCAGGCCCGGGCTGGGCTCGGGCTCAGTGCCGCGGGCCCGGGCTGGGCTCGGGCTCAGTGCCGCGGGCCCGGGCCGGGCTCAAGTTCGAAACCACGGGCCCGGGGCGTCCTCGGGCTTGAATTCATAGGCCCGGCCGTTAATAGTTCCGACGTGAAGTGTAGAAAAGAGCATAAAATTGAATATTCTGAGTATACTTTTACGCGCTCCTTGGTGTTAGTTGTACACATTGTTTTAAAAACGTGTTTTGCTAGGGCTGATAGTCACTATACTGTAACTTTAAGTACATTTCATGCACTGCATCAAGATTTTATATTTTAGTGTATAACATATCAAAGATACGGTTACAAGGAATGCCCTAGCGGGGAAGGAATTAATTAAGCCACCCTGGAGCTGTGCACCTATGTCTATGTACAGTCGGTAAAAGGCTTGTCTATAACGCTCGAGCGGCGTGCGCCGGACTACGCGGGAGACATCTAGTGATAGCGCCTGGTTTGAAACCGGGGGGTGTGAGCATGCGCAACCCGTATCAGCGCGATGACCGTGTCCCTGCTCGCTGTGCCCGTCGCCTTGGCTTCCGCACATTCTTTCACCGTTGGAAGCGCTGCCTGCGAGGCCGGGCCGGGAAAGCATATCGAAGATCACTTGCATTAGAGCGCGCCGCGTTAGTTTCCCATCTGTATTAGCTTTGGCGCACAGTTGTGCATTGCGTCATCGTTCTGGCAATGGGTTGTGTGGTATCGCGTGCACCATTATCGGGTATCGGTGCTTGGCTTTGCGCTTCACCGCCGACAGGCCAATGCCAAAAAAAAAAAAAAAAAAACTCGAGGCAGTGTCAAAGCTGTCATTGACCGATGTCCAGACACCGAAAAACACTGTCAGCGAGGAGTTTTCGACAATTTTTTCTCGCCTCCTCGCATACAGAAAAAAACTCTCCTGCATAAATGGCGTTTTAAACCTCGATGCTATGTATCCCGGAACACGATTGCAAACTAAATGCGATGAAATAGAGTAGAACCCAAACTGAAGTTTTGAATTATTTTTTTTATAATTTAAGGAGAAACTGACATCAAAAATTACAAACGAACTGTTTGTGTGCTACAACCTTTTCGTCAGAAGACGACAAGTTTCGTTCCTGCTTGACTTGCTAAGAGTTAAAAAGCGGCTGCTTATGCAGTTTTCCTTCCCACGATAGCGAGACGGGGGTTGAAACACTGCGCTCCCCCGTGATGAGGAGCGCCAATAAAACTGACGAAACCTGTGCCGGAAAAAGTTTGAAGCGGTACGAGTTTTGAGAGAGCATGAGGGTGGAAGCCTCCTCACGGCATTGACGAAGGATTTTGTAGAGGGGGATTCGTGGGCATTGAATATAAATTTATGCGACACTGATGTCATCTTATCGGAAGTCATAATACCCTTCTTCACCATATCCAGTAGTAAAATAATGAGATTCGCCTTTTCGAGGTTTAATAATAGTAACAGTAATACATGTATTCCATTTATTCATTTCCATCAAGATATTGTTCCTTATATGTATCGCACCGACATCCGCACGTTGTGGTGGCTCATAAGGATCGATATGTCTTGAACATTACAGTCAGGACAGCAAATATTTTGAAAACATTGTTTACCCCATTTGAGGCATCAAATGCAATATTGCCCACTTAAACAGTAGCGAAATAATATGGAACTACGAGCATTTACGAATTTAGTTAATGGAACGACACAGTCGGGGCAAGCAAGCACTGAACAATTAATTTCAACAAAATGGTGGTAAATGTCTTTTCGAAACACGTCCGGTCACAAAGAATGTTTGCTCAGGGAAGGATTTGAATAACCTGGAAAACAGGCAGTATCTGTTGGCTTATTACGTCTAAGTTCACACTTGATCCGCAACTCTGCCGCACTTCGCGCTGGGCAGATAATCTGGCGCTGGCGGTCGCCGAGCCTGGTAACTGCGCTTGGGGCGGCCTAGTTCTGCGATGCGCAGAAGTTCAAGGCGCACCCAGCGAATCCTTTATACATACCACGCAATTGAATCTGCGCTGCAGTGAGTGTTCCGACGATGGCACCGCGCTTAACTCTTCCGGAAAGAAAATCCATCGCTTTGATGGGACGCACGATGTCCCAAAGAGCCATATCTGCCCATTGCCAATGGTCAATAGAATTGTTCAGGCTTTCGCTAAAGAAGGACGACTTGCCGATGCTCCCCGTTTTAGGCCCCCTAGAGCGACGACCGATGAGGAGGATAGGCTGACAGTAGCAACGGCAGTAGACAACCCTTTCCTCAGCGCTCGCGAAATTCGAGACATGCTATGGTTGGACGTTTCAGCCCAACTCATCCGGTCGAGACTTCACGAAGACGATATAAAAGGGAGGATAGCTGCACGAAAGCCCCAACTGGAAGCAAAGCATCGGGACCAGCGGATGGAGTTTGCTTCTGTTGTAGAAGACTGGACCGCGCAAAACTGGAGGGCCGTGGTCTTCAGCGATGAGGCAGCATTCTGCACCCGCTGGGACCAGCAAAAATGGGTGTTGCGTCCTGATAAATGCCGGTAAGAATAAATTTTGCCTACTGATATAATTGCCCGATTGGGAGGTTCAACTGGCCGAAGCTTCTAAAGCGATGAGGCGCGCAGTAGTGAAGAGCTCTTATGGATTAATTTTGACCTCCTTAAAGGGGATCTTTAACGTGCGCCGAAATCTCAAACACACGGGCGTTTTCCCTTCTATTGACATACGACCGCTCTTTCCTGAACTTAATGTTTAAATGCTATACATGCATCACAGTTCTTGCTGGTATAATAGGCTTTTTACCACCATCACGCAGGTATGACGACAAATATGTCTGGAAGGTGCGCTCCAGCGGCCGGACAACAGTCACCGTTTTGGGGGCCATCAGCTACCAAGGCCTAGGACCGCTCCACAGGGTCACAGGACGGATGACGGCAGCAGCCTACGCCGACATAATTCAGACTGTCTTTGTGCCATACGTGCTGGATGGACCGTTCCCGGACGGGCTGTATTATTTCCAACAAGATGACGCGCCAGTTCACACCGCCAAAGCAATTCAAGATCTCTTCGAAAGCCTTGGGATAACAAACTTGCCACGGCCTGCCAGAAGCCCGGATTTGAACATAATAGAAAACGTGTGGGGGTTGATGAAAACCAATTTGTCTAAACAACCTGGCATATCAACCTCAGACTCTGACGAGCTGTGGATGGCCATTGAGAGAGAGTGGGAGCGCCTCCGCACTGACCCGAGTTTCGTGGACGCGCTCTACGACTCTCTTCCCGGAAGGATTCAGAGCGTAAAGATGGCTCGTGGAGCCCAAACAAGCTACTAGGTTTCTAGTATCACTGTCATGCCCAGCGCAACGTCCTGAGAACTTGCATGCCAAACGGCTGCACAGACTGTATAACCCAAGTCATCGCAGACACCAACCAGTCGACTACCCCCGCTTCTTCAGAACGCTGACGTCAGCTCAGGACCTTGCCGACTTATTTATACTGCATTTAGGTGTTTCATCAAAGTTCAAAGCTTCCACCTATAGTTCATTTGATCAGCCTTGGGTGATGGCCTAACAGTGTGACGTTTAGCAACTAGAACTCACAGGGCGGAATCATCCGGTCCTTATTTTCTTTGTGCGAGCCTAGATTATATTTCAATGTTCTTTATGCTAACATATTCCGAGAATTTGTTTGGTTCTGAATAAATAACTAAATTCAGTATGCTCTGACATTTTCTAGGTGTGAAAACCAATTTAAAATTGCCGAAACGCCTCGCTGACGGTGTTTTTCAGTGCCTGGACATCGGTCAATGAAAGCTTGCACACTGCCTCCAGTTTTTTTGTCGTTGGCCTGTCGGCGGTGACGCGCGAAGCCGAGCGCCGATACCCGATAATGGTGCACGCGATACCACGCACCGCATTGGCAGAACGATGACGCAATAAACAACTGTGCGCCAAAGCTAATGCAGACGGGAAACTAACGCGGCGCGCTCTAATGCAAGTGATCTCCGATATGCTTTCCCGGCCCGGCCTCGCAGGCAGCGCTTCCAACGGCGAAAAAATGTGCGGAAGCGAAGGCGACGGGCACAGCGAGCAGGGACACGGCCGTCGCGCTGATACGGGTCGCGCATGCTCACACTCCCCGGTCTCAAACCAGGCGCTATCACTAGATGTCTCCCGCGCAGTCCGGCGCACGCCGCTCGAGCGTTATAGACAAGCCTTTTACCGACTGTACGTGTGTTTTAGATGTAGAACCAATTTAAATGCGGCTGCCGTGGCTTGAAATCAAACTCGCGTGCTAGAGAAGCGGCACCGCTTAACAAACACTCCAGGGAAAATATTTCAACGCACGCGCATACTCATGGATTCAAATGCAGAGCAAGAAATTTGATTGATTGTGGGGTTTAACGCGCCGACGCAACGCAGGCGATGAGGCGCGCCGTAGTGGAGGGCTCCGGATTAATTTGGACCACCTGGGGATCTTTATCGTGCGCCGAAATCTCGTACACACGGGCGTTTTAAGTGCGAATGCACTTTATAAGCGACCCCGAACCTTCCGCCGTCCGCATAGCAACAGCTGCGGGTGCGCGCGCTTTTCGTCTTCCTTAGCAACGGGGGGAGATGTGCGCGCGCTGCCTGGCCGCTGACATGGCACATACCCACGTGGGAGATTGGCCAGGAATAAGTGCGAATGCACTTCTTAAGCGAGCCTGAATCGTCGCGCTCGCATAGCGCCTCCTCTCCCCCCTCGCCTACTCTCCTAAAGCCCCTTTACTACTCTCCAGCTCGCAACACCCTCTCTCGGCGCGCCAGCCAGGCCACTACACTATATGAAAAAAAAACAGCATCCGGCGCCAGGTTTCGATCTGCGGACTTTGATGCCGCAGCGCGACGCTCTACCGACTAAGCCACGGACGCTTTTTTTTTTTTTCTTTATTGCAAAATTTAACAAAAGCACTTCAAAACATCATATTCTCAGTGTAACAAACAATCACTTCACTTCACGGCAACTTAAATGATATTTACATGCCAATGCACTCTCATTTCAATCAATTTGTTAAATAAATCCAGAACATCATCGTCAAAACACATTTTTAAAACTTCGCGGACCTTGGACACGTTTTCAATAAAATAACCATGAACGGATCGGGCATTTACATCGTTATGCCGTACCGCTACCCTGTTTTGCCATATTGCGTGCAACCCTAGGAGAAAAATGAGGTCGTACGGGATTACATCTGGTTGCAACTCGAGATAGCGGATGCCTTGAGCAGTCAAGGGTAGATCTTTCTTAATTGTTCTCTGCAGGACATCCCAGAAGAACACTGCATCCCAGCAGTCTAGAAAAACATGTTCTATGGTCTCCGGCTTCTTGCACAGATAGCAGTCAGCTCCCCAGGGCAGATAAAATCCTCGCTTTTCCTGCCATGTCATGACAGGGAGAGTGCTCGTATGCAAGTTGAAAAAGAAAGACTTAATCCCGCCCGGAACAGACATTTTCTTGACTCTCCTTAGCACGTCAGTGCCGTGGCTACTCTTATACATGGAGCGATACAATGGTTCTGGAAACAAGGTTTCCACTAAATCTCTAGATAGTCTTCTACGGGTTACAGTGGAAAGATACTCTAGAGAAAAACGCACCGACAGGAAACGAAAGGCTGACACCACTTCACGCAGGTACCCGCCCCCTCTGTACGATATGTAATCTACGGTTGACACAACATAATCCGGTAGTGCCGAGGCCAACAGGATTTGTACGCATGTTCGAACAAAAGGGTGTGGCTGGTCCCTTAGATACAAAAATCTGGACACTACCTGCTTGACAAACAGGTGTGTAAGCCCCAGACCCCCATCCCCAACTCTTCTAAACAAATTACTACGGCTCGTCCGCTCAAACGAAGACTGCCAGACAAACACTGCAAATACGCGATGGAACTTCTGTACATGAACTCTGGCACATGACAACACCTGCGACGTTGATATCAATGTTAGTAACGCGCCTTATATCTTTAACGCATTCAAACTACGTCGTCAGCGGCGTGCGTTGGCGACTCAGCGGCGTTATAGCGGCTTGATAACTGCGTGGTGTACACGTGATACTACAAACCCGCTAGTTCTGCATTCTCTCACGTGACTGCGCCTCCTCTCCCTTCACTCCGGTCGGCGCTTCGCAGCTGCGGTGCGCTGCGGTGCGGTGCGCTCCTCCTCTCGAACATACACGTTAATTCACCAAGATTTCCGCAGAGGGACAAACGAGGCGTGTTAAGCCGAACGTGATCACGAGGGGGTGTTAATGTAACTAACGGGCAAAATGCCACCAAACTTCAACAAACTCCCCCTCATAGCATCACCCCGTGCTTCGCACTTCCTCATACTCCCCTTCGGGGAAATGCGGGGGAATTTTTTGCTTTTCGCCTCCATCAGAAAAGCGATCGCCGCGGCCGGGAATCGAACCCGCGACCTCGTGCTCAGCAGCGCAACGCCTTAGCCACTGAGCCACCGCGGCGGGTAGAGCAAGAAATTTCATCAATACCAACTTGTGACCGAAACAACTACATGAAGTTGCCAAGAGTCTGGTCATCAAAGGTGATATGTCTCTCGTGTAAGAATACGAGCTATTATTACGCCCATGTGGCGTGAACTGCAGACGGTGTGAGCTAAACTACGTGTACTTTTAAACCCTTATTTTTTGCGTTACAATTCAGGGCGTGCTTATACAGACTACATGCTCCGTCTGATTTCCCGCTACGAAGACACTCGACCAAATATAATAAACAAATTTTCTTCAACGTCTAAGACCACGCCTGGTCACACACATGCGGGCCCTCCCTAGGCTCAAAAAAAAAAAAAAAAGACCATGCCCGGGCTGGGCGTGGGCTTGAGACGACGGGCCCGGGCCGGGCCTGGGCTTGAGACGACGGGCCCGGGCCGGGCCCGGGCTAGGCTCACTTATGAATTCCCGGGCCCGGGCCGGGCCCGGGCTCGGTGTTACGGGCCCGGGTCGGGCTCGGGCTTCACAAAGCGGGCTCGGGCCGGGCTCGGGCCTTAAAATCAGGCCCGTGCAGTGCTCTAATGTGAGGCTTACTAATACACAGCGAACGATTTCTTGCCATTTCAGCGCTCCCACGTACTTTCCCTGGGGAAAGTTTCGTGCGCGCCCGCCAACACAAACAGAGGGATCTGTCGTTGTCGTTTCAGCAAGGTTCATCTAGTTTTTTTTATTTTCTGTAAATAGTTTCGTGACTTGTTGGCCTATTCCGAACCATTCACCTGACACTATTGATGCTACTTCCCAGCTTAATGCGTTTTCTTGCTCTTACCGTCTTCAGCGTCTGTAGCGATACATCCGCTTCCTCTTTCTTTCCGGCCATACTTCATTGCACTCATCCATCGCTATTCCTTTCTTGGCCAGCCGCGCTATCACACTTCCGCACCTTTCTACCGCCCGCACTTTTTATCTCGCATCCGATTTGTTTTTGACATTAGTGCACCAAGACATACCCGTGTAATGGCTTCTGCAGCATTCCTGTTGCAGGCTCCACCCGTAGTAACAAGAGAACGTGTGTAAAAAGAGGCACAAGTACACATGTGGCTCACGTACGGAGTCCTTGCAGAAGCGCAACTCAAAGTCAACACGGAACTCACATGTTCTTTATACGATGGGCGGCCTCAGAAGGACTCCAAAGGAGCACTTAGAGACGCTCATCCGCGTGGATGCGACGTTCGCTTAACATCTGTCCCAAACAGAAACGAAGTCAGAAAAGGGAAGACAACATCCTCGGAAAGGAGGCGACGACAAAGAAAAAAAAAAAGGGAAGAAATAAAGCGTTGGAAGGAAAGCCTGGCTCCTGATTCTGGGCGTCTGTCTTGGTTTCGGAGCCACGAACAGCAAAAATAAAATTTTGTTGTTATCCGAGCAGTTTAGCTCCATTAGGCCGCGGTGAGATAAGGAATCGCCGGTCTGCATGGATGCGCCATTATGCACTTCCTTTATGGCGCTACAAAGGCCGTCCCGAATTTGTTTTCGCCGAAACGCCAGTTGGGAAGGGAGAGGAAGATTGTATGTTTAGAAACCTAGGTAACAAGCCGCCGGCATATAGGCCTTCATAAAGACGTAGCCGCAAATATGCACAAAGGCTCCTAATGCTTGCTCTGCACGACGACCGAGAGAACATATAACACTCTTTGTTCCCGAGGCTGTTTAGAGAGCGCCTCTGGGCCCATTCTATTTGGCTGTTTAAAAAAGGAAAACCCGCGACTGGCAGCGAGTGCAGCAGTGCTTAGCCGGTGGTGCTAAAAGCGCTTATCTACTTATTTTCTTGCATATTCCCGCGAGAAGGTATACCCACTAGAGAATGCTTTTAAACCAACCGACGGGTTCCCATATTTTTTTGAAGTTTGCGCAGAAGCCTACGAGGGTGGATAGGCTCGCCGCCTCTACCCTTTCCCACCATGTTAACTTACTGCTTTGTCGAAGCGTTTGTTCTCACGGAGTTCCCGTATTTTAACGCTGAATGCGCCGGATAAGCGAGTTGTTTCTTAAGAGCTGCCGATTCCTACGCGGCGCGATTAATAGCGTGGGTCGTGCTAGCCTGAATTTGCGGGGCAAGGCTGGCTGTCCGCGGAGGTCCCCCCCCCCCCCCCCCCCCCCCGCCACCCCCCACCCCCGTTTCCCCCGGCACTTCCCTAGGGCTCCGCAGCGTTTCGCGCCCTGGGACGCAGCAGTCGTGCGAGCACAGGTGGATGATCCTTAATTAGCTAATGTCGTGCCATCAACGACCGATTTATCTCTCCCGCAATCTTCGCGCCGCCCGAATATTACGCTCCAAAACGCGGTCCAGGAAGGAACTCCGTGGCGGTAAAGAAAAAGGAAGGAAATGATATAATAATTCCGGCGCTGCGACAAGCATTGCGAATACTTCGGGGACATTTTTTCTTTTCTTTTTCACAGTGAAAGCAGAAAAACGCGCGGCCCTCTCTCCTTTGTCCCCTTGGTAATGATGACTGTTGGCGTATACCTCGGCGTATACGGGCGTACGCGTGCTGCGGGCCTGGCTTAGCGCGCACAATGTATCCTGCCCAAATTAACCGGCAGGCGGACCGTTCCTTCTTTTCGCCAGCTGCAGATTATAGTCGCGCACGTCGGCATCGTTGATTAGCGGCAAGCTGGAACAGGAGAACAAAAGTGCTATTAGCAGCGAGAAGAAACAAAAACTTGAACTTCACATTCGCTCGGTAATGTTTTTGAGTGAATGGAGCACTGTTGGAGCCTCGCCATTTCGCGTTTCGGAGCAGGTATTAAACAACGTTGGCCCAATAAAAAACTTTCTCTTCGGACTGATTTCTAAATTTCTTTGTCGCCGTCTCTCAATTCGTACAATATCGAAAGAAACTAGTTCGCCAATCTGTTGTCTGCGCGCGGTTTTTTACTTGTGTGTTTAAAAAAAAAGTACTGCAATTAGTAGTTCGTGTCCGGAAGCAGATTGGTATATGCGCAGCTATATTAAAATTGCCCTTTTTGTTTTAATCATCAGACCACGCTAGCAGGCAACCGGAACGAAGAAAAGAACACGACGCAAATGGAAGAGGCTGGCTGCCACACGTTCGTGATTTTTACAATGCGCTCACGTGATTGCAGATCAGTAGAAAAAGAATGGAGGAGAACAGGGCAAGGAGATAGCCCTTGCAATGAAAAAACTTATCAACTGCGATTTATCATCCGTTGCCTAAATACATAATTACGCGCTCCACTTGAAATGAACATATTCATTATAAAATGCGAGCGACTCGACTTTGCTTCTTCGGCAAAAAAAAAAAAAAAGAGATGAAGTACTATGCCTTACAGGCTGTGACACTCTCAATTTCGAATATTTAGAGTGCAGTGCGCGAGGATGAGCCTTGGCTAATCACATATTAGCTACCTAGCTAGCTGGAATTAGTCATTCCAGAGCTGTGAGCCTCTTATGATGATGATGGCGGCCTCGACATGGTTCACCTATGTTGCGGAATTTGCGGAGAGATTTGCGGAGAGGTTTGCCTCTACATGGTTCACCTATGTGGCGGAGAGATCGCGAGGAAGGCGGGGGGGGGGGGGGGGCGTAGGCGATGTGTGGGCTGTGTGGGCGCGTTTCACAGCATTCGCTGCAGACCGACCTCCGCTCTGCGAGCGGACGCCGGCGTTAGGGTGGCTGGATGTTCCCCAGGCAACCTAGCCTGCGCGCTTCTCGGGCGCCATCTCTTAGCCGCCACTGACATACCTCCTCTCATGCTTTGCTTGCTCGTTCAGTTACGCCGACGCCGCTAACAGCAGGAACGGGAGCTTAGTCTAAATAGATAGATTGGTGTCCCTAGAAAACGAATATACCAGTCTCTGGGGCAGTACCTTGGCAATAATCTCGTAAATAATGAAAAATGAAGCCATCAGTCATCCAGCAGAGACGACGTAAACAGCAATGAACAGATGTGTCAACAGTCACGTGACGAACAACAGAAAGAGAAGCGCACCCTCAAACTCTCAAAGAAACACGTAAACTCTTTCTTTACACGTTAACTTTCATAAGTCATACGCAATTATAAATGTACAGGGGTAATGCAAGCCGTTACGACATTCGTAAGCAGCCAAGGCGCGGCGCCGCTGGTGGTTGGGATGGCTATTACAGGTTCGGCGTAGTCATATCCCTGTTACCTCGAAGTCTACGTATACCAAGGCTAGGCTAGGTAAGCCAATCTCTCGAGCTGCAAATTTGAATGTCTTTTTAGAATTTTCGGACGAAAGTGCACACGCACGCCTGCATAACAGCACGCAAATGCACGCGTACTGCCTTTCAGATGCTCGTACACCGGAGTACCTAGGCGAAGTTCTTGCACTAGGCATTGGGCGCTGTTACAAGTGGAACTAACAGATCCATGGCGCCAAGTAGGGTCCATAGACAGCAGGCTAACCCACGGTGTAAAGTCCCTACCGCGTCCGCTAGGCGTTTTGTAGGTAAAGTGAGAGGCCGTGCGGCACATTCACATTGTTTAAACACCATCGCACGTCCCACGCGGCACCAAGATTGGCGCACACAGAGCGGCAGCTACGGACGCGGACGTGTAGGGCGGGCAAATTGTTTTGTCGCATGCGCCGAGAGAGCGACCAGTGGCTCTTGCGGCCGCGATGGTTCGCTTGGAAGGTTTTAGTTTTCCTGCTAGACCACACCGCTGCCTCACACGGTTCCGGTAGCCGTATGCGTTATGCAAAACGTCATGAAATGGTGCGAAGGAAGAAAAGCGTTGTTCAATTGATAATTTATCGGCAATTAAAGAATCTTTCGTCGCCGAATAAACGTTGAGAGGGCTACGGGGCAGTTGAACTTTCGTCTGAACCAAACTTGCTGGTTGCCTTCAGTGTCCCTTGAGTTTCGCTCTAAAAAATTAACTCGCTGATGATCCCTCCAAAGTCATGCGACCTCCAGTGACCGCTTTTGACATGTAGCTATGCCGTTGTGATTTTTCTACAATGACGATAATTTATGCGGTATGTTATAAATTTTCGCTTGACAACGAGGGGAAAATGTCGAGCGTGGGCTTAAACGACGTGTGCACATGTGTAGGTGTATGGACATATGGCATTCAAGCTATGCATATATGGCCCTCAAGATATGCCGGCGAGTATGGTATTGTCATTACCATTTAGAACTGAAATGCTTAGGATGAGGCATTGGCTTTTAAGAATGTAAACAGTGTCCACACAGATATCATGCAAAGGTACCTTAGGGGCTGTGTTTTAGGGCCACGACGTTGCGATGACGCATGGTCTCGTCGCTTTAAACACAACTACGTAGAAACTCCAACATATGGTACAATCCGTGTTTAGGCGATTTGTCAGTTTTCTGTGGTAATGTAATTTTTTCTTTTACAAAGCGTTGTAAATTTAATATCTATATCGCTTATTTTGGCTTGCTGGCCACTTATTGCATTGAAGTCCCCCCACCTCACACCGTGGTCGCAGATGAAGGTTTTGAAATAAGCTAATGAAGTCTGTTAATTGTGGTTGCGCTAACTCCAGTATATTATGGCCGACAAAGAGCCAAACGTTAGTGCGTAATGATTGATCCTTGCGAACTTATTTTAGCGCGTTTAGCAGCCAATGCATCGGTGTTTAAATGAGTAAAGCTACCTGCTGTTTTCGCAAACGATTAGCAAGTATACGGCGTGAAGTTTGCTTTGCGTGCTAGGTATATTGTTGTCACATGTCATCTGTTCTTAGAGAACTGATACCATCTAATTGGTATGCGCAACAGTGACTATGTTAGGCAGGGCTACCAAGGAACCAAAAAAGAAAGGGAGGCGGACGCTCAGGAGGGAACTTCAGAACGCCACTGCCAGTTCTTGGTCCATACAGGCACAGCAGCGGTTCCGGTCCGTGTCGGTGTATAATGCGGTAGCTTGGCTTCTATGGCTTGGCTTGCAGCCAGCACGGATAATAATAGCGCTAATAAATCAGGCCCTTTGGCTCTGTACACAAAATGGCCATTAATACCGGCGCGCTCTCTGTGGCTTCCACGTGCGTTACCGCAATGCAGCTCGCCTTTCCTACCTCGGCGCTTCATCCAACTGAGTGCCCGGACATGAAGACCTCGTGGTTATCTCTTCACGTGATGGCCACAGGCTTGCTTGCGGATGTGAAACATTGATGCTTTCTAAGTCTTTTATTCCGTGAGTCTGGCGAAAAACCCGAGCGGTGAGGTGGGGAGTGCACTGTAGGTGTCAGGGCACCCCACGGAATTCTAATGGTCGCTGCGTAGACAGAGGGTAGGTAGCGGGGGGGGGGGGGGGGGGGGGGGGGATAGGAGGGGGGGGGATAGGAGGGGGGGGGGATAGGAGGGGGGGGGGGTCTTAGGACTTTAACTAGGCCCTTTCTTCCCCTAAACTGTTGGTGGATACCCCTCCACCCAAAAATAAAACACGAATCCTGGCTGCGCTGCATATATTGACGGACGTACGGACGGACAGATGCATGGATGAATGGATATGGCCCATTTCCTTTAAAATTGGCAGCTTAGGGTATCCGAACTACTCAAAACGAACATAATTATGTGCCCTTTAAACACGGCAAAAAAAAAGAAAAGAAAAGAAGGGAAAAGGAATAAGGACAAGGACGGTGAGTGAGCAAGAAGCACAGTACGTATAGAGCTTGTGAAAAGCGACGAGTCTGGCTTCGAGATGGTCAACGTGGCATGCGCTAGAAAACTTTAATTAGAAGCCGGGGATTACTGCTACAAAAAGCGATCCTCTTTTTCTCAAGAAAAATGACCCGCCGCGGTGGCTCAGTGGCTAAGGTGTTGCGCTGCTGAGCACGAGGTCGCGGGTTCGATTCCCGGCCGCGGCGGCCGCTTTTCTGATGGAGGCGAAAAGCAAAAACGCCCGTGTGAACGAGATTTCGGCGCACGTTAAAGATCCCCAGGTGGTCAAAATTAATCCGGAGCCCTCCACTACGGCGCGCCTCATCACCTGCGTTGCGTCGGCGCGTTAAACCCTACAATCAATCAAATCAAAATCAATCAAAGAAAAATGGAAAGAGCGCCTACGGCTCGGTCGCGTAAACTTTTATTTCGGTTGCCTGTATGATTTCCCGCACGATTTGGTTGATTCATTGATTATAAAATTTAACGCGCCGACGCTACACATGCGATGAGGCGAGCCGTAGTTGTGGGCTCCGGATTAATTTTGACCACCTGAGGATCTTCAACGTGCGCTGAAATCTCGAACACACGGGCGTTTTCGCTTTTCGCCTCCACCACAAAAGCGGCCGCCGCGGCCGGGAATCGAACCCGCGTCCCCCGGCTGTGCAGCACAACGCCCTAGCCACTGAGCCACCGCGGTTGGCTCGCACGATTTGGTTGTCGTGCTTCCCGATCACAGCACTTACAGGAGGGGCTTACACACTTGCGGCTGACATGACCACTGAACGTTTTTGAAACATCGTAGTGGTGTCCCCTCAGTCTTTCGTTTAAACGCCGGTTAGTTTGGCCGACTTAATACTTGCCGCTCGAGATAATATACAACTTTTTTGGCACAGGCAACAAACTTGTTGCGATGCTTTGTTTTTCCCTTATTTTTCGTCATTGAACCTGAGTCGCCTTTTCGGCACATTTGCGACGGTTTCACGGGGGCTGAAAATACCAAGTTCACATTTCCGCTAGTTCCCACTTTTTTTTCAGGTCATGAGAAACTTTGTGCATGCATGGTACCACTGACTAGCGCGATTTCTTTTGGGTGATGACCTCAGGCTGATCCTGCTTCTTTCATTTTTTTCTTTAGTTCCTTCAACATTGACTCGGCCACAGCTGCCAGAACCCCTGTTGGGTACCCAGCAACCAAAAGGCGCTTTGTTTGGGCCTCAAAACTTCACTGGACGGCATGGGGGCAGGATTTACTTACCGCGTTGCCAAAACAAAAGTCTTGGAAATCGCTCCTTTCACGAGTTCGGTGTGATCTGACGCGTAAGATAAGAGTGGCTTGTCGCCACACGGGGAGTACTGCTAGCAGACGTGGTTGTCTAGCAGCCGGAGCCTCAAATTAAAAAATTTGATACAGCCATTTCATGGCTCTTCATGAGATAAGACCAGTGGAACCATGCATACGTCAAAAGTGCTCCTGACTTGACCCCATTACAGACGGGAAACCAGTTTGTCAACGCCTAATAACACAAAATAATCGCCAACGAAACGGAATTTTTCCAATCTGGAACCGTTCAGGCGGCTTTCAAGTGTTATATCCCGATTGGCCAAAAAGAAATCACTAAGTATCGGTGCAATAAAGGAACCAATACACACCCTCTTCCTACGTCATTTGGGAGGGCAACATGTTCATGAACAACAAAACAAAAAAAGAACTGGGTGCGTTTTGGTTCATGTATCGCGCCGGTCTGGAGTCATGTTTTTTTGGCGAGTCGGGACAGAACACTTTAAAAAGGGTCGCTTCTTGGTGCAGCTATTCATTAAAGATTGCTGGGGCAAACCACGTTGGTCGTCTCGAAGCCAGGCTCTTCGCTTTTGACAAGCTCTAGCGTAATTATCAAATGGAATATCCGCTGTACGTACTGTACTTGTTGCTCCAAAAGTAGAATACTGTCAAGCCTAAAGAAAACGCGAAGTCATGGCCACGTGGTGTTCACACCCTGTAATGTGACAACGTGCTGAATTTGTGTTTCCTTCTTTTCCTTCTTGTTGTTGTTGTCTAGGTTTGTACAAGAACCACTGGCAAGAGCAATAACAATTCAGTTGTTAGTAAGCGCCTTGTTTGTGCCCTCTTATCTTGGTTCGTGTTGTGTGCGCTGTTACTAGGCATCATGCACCAGCTCGCCCAATCGTCCGTTCTAGCCTTAGCAGTGCGAGAACAAATCGTCCTCAGGAGTGAAAGCCAACAAAGCTCGATTGGTGGCTCTGATTAATTGATTGTAGGGTTTAACGCGCCGACGCAACGCAGGCGATGAGGCGCGCCGAAGTGGAGTGCTCCGGACTAATTTTGACCACCTGGGCATCTTTAATGTGCGCCAAAATCTCTTACTCACGGGCGTTTTTGCTTTTCGCCTCCATCAGAAAAGCGGCCGCCGCGGCTGGGAATCGAACCCGGGACCTCGTGCTCAGCAGCGCAACGCCTTAGCCACTGAGCCACTGCGGCGGGTATAATCAATCAAAATGCGTATAATGAATAAATCAAAACGTATAATCAATCAAAATGCTTAAATCTGGCTCCCTTAGGACATGCATCACTTCGCCATAGAGCTTGGCTGCTTTAAACATTTGTCCGCGTGAGATAAAGCCCTTATACATCCACGGGCGCGGCGGAATTGTGTGCGTTCATCGAAACTATACTACAGAGTTTGCTGTCTGATCTAGATGTGGCCGCATTTTCTCTTTCAGCGCCCTTTCGAGCTGTAGCCGCTACAGGTGTTGCTTTTCAAAGTTCCTCAAGGGCCCCCGCACGCTCATTTGACTGTCGACGCATCACGTTTATAATCTGCTACGACATGTTCAAAAGTCACTGAACTGAAAGACATCGCCACGCACAGCCTAGGATCTAAGAAACCACATTCCTGCAAGTTTCATTATGACTATCGGTTCTGTGCTAAGGGTTTCGAAGTTCCCGCTGTAAATACAGGGAAGCTGCAGGCGACGCAGCATAGGTTATGCATAGCAATAAGGTCAGAAAAATTTGCATTACACGGAAGAGTCGACTCCTGGCCCGTTCCCATTCTGGGACATGAACCTATTCAGGAACCGAGCTCCACGTCAGCATTATTTTGTTCCGCGAAACGCGCACCAAGCACCATATTTTGAAAGAGCCTTCTCCTTCACTTCTTCCATTCCAGATGGCTGCGAGGTAGAGCCGTGATGCGCAGCGGGTTCACCGCAACAAGCCTTTGAAATGGAAAAAAGGGGATGAAAATTGCTACACGATAAGGCCGCCAATCTTCCAGAGTGCGTCACATGTCCTAGTCAGCAGCCTCGGAACTTCGGCCCTTTCTCCCTGCGCTGATTTCTTTTCAGTGCAAGCTCCCCTGTATGTAGCCAATTTTCATCTGTACAAGTATCAGCTGACTCTCGAAAGCGATGCTAGGGAAAGCGTATGAATTTCGTTGAATTCTTAAACTCAAATAAGTAAATAAAATTCAAGAGATATTTAGAGGACTCACAGCATGTACATAGGCAAATAGTTTAAAGTAAAGAAAACAAATAAACTATTTTGCCCAGAAATATTTTGCATCTAAAATACCATTGATAGTACTAACACCAATGGGCGCTTGTATTTTTATGTGAGGTAAGATTGCCATGCGCAAAGAACAGTTTAGTGACGAATATCACGAACTACTTGCTGGTTTCAAGATAGCTAGATTGATCTGGCCGGTAGAGGGTGCAGTGAATGCCCATAATTCCTCAATAATAAGATTTGATCTAGCAAATGCATATAAAAGATGTTATATGCAACATTTTGAATAAGGACCAATTTTATTTTCACGTTCCACTTTACACACACTTCCCGCAGGAACTTGTAAAGCAGCTGCAAAGCTACTTTAGGAGCTTCTTGTAAAAGCCTTATAGTACAGTAGTAACTACATACCTGCATTTTGCTGGTAATCTGTAGGTAATGTACAACCACTGCGTTTCCCCGTTGCCTTTTACTACACATTTGTTTGTTTCTTCGCTTGCAATGTGAAGGTTTTGTTTTTGTTATTACTACCCGCCACGGTGGCTCAGTGGCTAAGGCGTTGCGCTGCTGAGCACAAGGTCGCGGGTTCGATTCCCGGCCGCGGCGGCCGCTTTTCTGATGGAGGCGAAAAGCAAAAACGCCCGTGTGTACGAGATTTCGGCGCACGATAAAGATCCCAGGTGGTCAAAATTAATCCGGAGCCCTCCACTACGGCGCGCCTCATCGTCTGCGTTGCGTCGGCGCGTTAAACCCAACAATCAATCAATCAATCAATCAATCAATCAATTTTGTTATTACTATCAAGAGGTACCCTTTCAGCCCTCGGCTCTGGGACCTCCTTCAGTACATTTTTAACTGTGTGCATTTGCACATGTAAAATTCTGATTCGGAAAGCTAGGCGACAATGTATGTAGAGATGCAATACCATTTAGGAGGGGGAGCATACCTATGCGAACACGGGCATGGTGATAGAAAATAGCCAGCGCAAGGAAGACGAGGACGAGGAAGGTAACAACAGACACAGCCGCGCTGTGTCTGTTGTTACCTTCCTCGTCCTCGTCTTCCTTGCGCTGGCTATTTTCTATCACCATGAACCAATACCAACTCGCCCAGCTTGCCATCTTGGTGAACACGGGCAAGTCCTCGGTGTCGGTTCACTTCAGTGAACCGACACCGAGGACTTTCCCGTGTCTTTTCCCGAGGACTTTCAGCCGAACCCCCTGGTGGGCCTTAAAAGTGAGTGTATTCTTGCGATAGCTGTTCAACTGCCCTTTTAATTAAAGCTCATTGGCACAAATTAATGACGTTCGGAAGGCATAAGGGTCTTTTAAAGTTTCCCCAAACGGGGCACGTCAGAAGTGCCTCCAAACACATTTTCAAAACGGCGATCCTTCCTCGTTTCGCACCGTGTCCCGTGCTCCATCCGCGTACGGTCACGCAAAAAAACAAAACAAAAAAACAAAACAAAAAAAAACGCGGATTTAGTTCTATAGTTCACATACTTTAAAACAACTTGGGTAAGGTTTGGCAACTTATAATGATGTGCACCCACGCTGGGTGCTAACTCCATAGGATTGGGTGCGTCGGAAATGTTCGTAGTTGTAGTTTCAAAACTATGTTAATTTTGCGTGGCTTTGCGGCTTCGAACGCGCTAGCTCATAAACGGGGGTTCCTATGGTTACGAAAGAGTTGCAAATCTCGCCCCTTCAATGCACCTACCGTTAACAAAAATCTTTATGCTTTTGCGTAAGAAGTGTTTTTCAAGCAAGCAACGTTTCATTTAGCTTGGTTCGTACGTTATTGACATACGCTTGGCACGATATAAAAAATTGCTTTTTTGGCGGCATGGATTGGTCAC